>NC_086320.1:174476837-174776837 GCF_036172605.1 Pelobates fuscus | reverse complement strand
CGCATCACCCCACAACCCTCCCGCTCAAGTCAAGGGTGTGTCTGGATGTAAAAAGGATTGTCAATCAACAAGGAATGCTGGGGTAACTAAAAACCTATCGATCCTAGAAAAGGAATCATGTGAAATGTGGAATCCCTCTGTCTGCCGTGTAGTATCCTCCATGGGTTTCCAAGTTGCTTTTAACAAATAACTGACAACTTTATATAAACTTTAAACCAAACGTGGGAATTTTTCCCTAAATATAGCACATTTGGAGTTCTCGGTTCTTCCCATTTATTTATTAAAAAAAATTGTGTTTCATTGTTCCTTTAACTTGAATTTATATGTTCAAATATTTTTGTTTTTACTGTTTGAAACTGTGGTTTGAGTGTATGAGAGTAACTGTAAGATCTATCTTGAGTTTTTCTTTGTGTACATGGGCTTTTTCAATGTACAATTTGAACACAACAATAATAAATAACCCCCAGCAATGTATAATAAAGGATAATCTGATACTCTTTGTGATTCTGTGAGTTATCACTAGAGGGCAGCATATGTACAGATTCTTGTTACAGAACATGCTATTGCCAGAAACTTGCTATTTTAGCCTTTATGCAACAAAACATCTGTTTAGTCATGATTTCTTGGAAAAAAAACAGATCATGAATTCATTCCGTACATGAGGAACAATAGTAAGCTTTATTATGACTTTGCATCATTCTGTCTGAACCATTGCAGCAGCACACAGTGGAAACACTAGTGAAAGTGGTCCTGACGTGTACAAAAAGTTACATTAATCAGCATGCATTACAACCTGCCCAGAATTTGTATGGTGTCTCAACTTTTCTTCAGACCTGCCAAAGAGTGTAATTCTGAGTGTGCATGGTTACTCTTCCCCTGAATCTCGAATCTGCTTGGAGTCTGTGTAATAATGGAGCTGAAACAACAGACGGTAGTAGGGATATTTGCTGCGGCGAAATTAGATGGGATTTTTGGAGCAGGTGCACCAGGACAAAGCTGTGAAATGATAGGTTCCTTCCTAGCATTTGGCATGGCAGACTGAACCTCACACACAGTCCTATCTCTAGCCCTCAGACAAGAGTGCATATGATGGATGTGTTGTTGTGATCAGCTGGCTCAGGAACAGGTAAAGAGACGGAGTCCCAAAAACATTCCTCCAATACATTTTCCCCTAAAAAACATTTTATTGTTTTAAAGAAACAAAAGTATTCCTACCCTATAGCTGCTGGCTCTGCCCTTTGACCTGCCTGCTGTCCTCTAACATCATCAGAAGTGGTGGTTTGAGCCAATCACAATGCTTCCCCATAGGATTGGCTGAGACTGTCAAGGGGGCAGATCAGGGGCAGAGCCAGCACATGTCAAATACAGCCCTAGCCAATCAGCATCTCCTCATAGAGATACACTGGATCAATCATCTCTATGAGGAAAGTTCAGTGTCTGCATGCAGGGAAGTTGCGGGGGAGAGACACTGAATGGCAGTGCTGCTTACTTTGCAGCACTGCCCAAGGAAGCACTTCTAGCAGCCATCTGAGGAGTGGCCAATGGAGTTATCACTAGGCTGTAATATAAACTCTGAAAAGACAGTGTTTACAGTGAAAAGCCTGAAGGGAATGATTCTACTCACCAGAACAAATGCAATACGCTGTTGTTGTTCTGGTGACTGTAATGTCCCTCTAAGTAAAGCAGATGGAAATGATGAGTGCCAAGGTTATAATGGGGCAAAACCATCCAGCTGCATATGGGCCACTTGGTCTGCAAAATGCAGACAATGTTCACACTGTTTAACAATGTCCTCATTTTGCAACTCAGGCATCAAATGGCCCTGAATTAGGTCCAGATTTTAGCTGGACAGAATGTTTCAAATTGCTATCAGCCAAATGCTTCAAAGCGATACCAGCCAGTGGGCAAATAGTTAAAAAATCCGCTGCGGATCAATTCAGTGGCAGCTGGCCAGTGCTTGCTAGCCAGCTGCCTTATTAAATTGTAAATAAATAAATTAAATCCTACGGGATACAATAAGACACCCATATTACTATAAGGGAGGCTTAAAAACTTCCCTATACACCACTTGTCATGTGGCAGATGGGGACATATCGTAGTGGAACTGCAATCCTGAGACTGAATATCTTTGCCGAAATCCTCTTGAGCTGAAACAAAGAGCCGCTTAGTGAATATAGCCCATTCCCCCAGTAACTTGACAACACAAAGTTCTGGGAGTACAACTTGTTTTATTGTGCCAAACCCGGCCTTTTATGTACAGACCCCAGCATGTTGCTTTCCAGTCAATTCATATAATCTCCGCCCAGGCATTTCTGTGCCCGGGAGATAATTGAGTCAAAGACCGGTAAGTTAACTATCCCCTAGATACAGAAAGCAGAACACAGAAAACACAGTTAAAACACACAGGCAGTGGCGTACTAAGGGGGGGGCGGGGGGTGCGGTCCGCCCCGGGTGCCACCAGTTAGGGGGGTGCCACCAGGTAAGGGGGTGCCTCCAGGGCTTGTGACTCTGTGAGCTGTGTGGCTGCACAGGGCGCCTGGAGCCACACAGCTCACACACGCAGGGGCTGGGAATTCAGCAGTACAGTGTACTGCACGGAGAAATGGGGGCGGAGCCAAACCGGATGCGGGGGCGGAGCTACAGCCAGCCTCCATTTGCTGCCTTTCACTGCAGCACACTGAGGGGAAGCAGGAAGGAGGCCCTGCTTCCCCAACTCCAACACACCAGGGACTCACTGACTGGACTCCTCCACCAGTAAGTAAGAGAGAGAGAGAGAGAGAGAGAGTGTGTGTGTGTGAAACTGCTTGTGACTGTGTGTGTGAATCCCTGCCTTTGACTGTCTGTGACTGTGTGTGTGAAACTGCTTGTGACTGTCTGTGAGTGTGAATCCCTGCCTTTGACTGTCTGTGACTGTGTGTGAATGTCTGCCTGTGACTGTCTGTGACTGTGTGTGAATGTCTGCCTGTGACCAGTGGCGAATCTGATCCGTGCCCCCCCCCCCCTACCCTGACCCTCTCCCCCCTGACTGTGGGTCCTTCCCCCCCGACACATACATACAGACACAAACACATTCACACACCCCCGACAGACACATACATACACACATGCAGACACATACATACAGAGACACAGACACACACATACATACACAGCCATACATACAGATACACACATACAGAGACAGACACACACATACACACATACATACACACATACAGAGATACACACATACAATCATACACACATACAGAGACACAGACACAAACATACATAAACACATACACACACATACACACACACATACAGAGACAAAGACACAGACAAACATACACACAGAGACACACACACATACATACAAACACAGAGTCACACACAAAGAGACAGACACACACAGACATACATACATACGGATACACACATACAGAGACACAGACACACATACATACACACATACAGAGACACAAAATGTTTCCTACCATGTGTGATTTCCCTGGGGTCCAGTGGTGGCTCAGCCTGATGGGAGTCAGAGTTCTCACTCTGACTCCCTCCTCCTTTCTGTTTCCTTCCGCGCGGGCTCTCAGTATGCTGGGAGGAGTGACGTGCGGTCACTTCCTCCCAGCGTGTGATGATCTCATCACAGGGGGTCCGGTCGCGCTCTTAAAGCGCTCAGCGCAGACCGGGCCCCCTTACAATCCATGTCCATCAGGTGGCCCCTTAACATGCGGCCCCGGCGGTTTGCAAAGCATGGCAGCTGGTAACCGGTCGCGGGGGGCCGCAGGGCGGCCGGGCCCCCTGGAGTGCCGTGCCCGGTCGCAGCTGCGACCCCTGCGACCGCGGTACGTACGCCACTGCCTGTGACTATCTGTGACTGTGTGTGTGAATGTCTGCCTGTGACTATCTGTGACTGTGTGTGAATCCCTGCCTTTGACTGTCTGTGACTGTGTGTGAATGTCTGCCTGTGACTGTCTGTGACTGTGTGTGAATGTCTGCCTGTGTCTGTGAATGTGTGTGAATGTCTGCCTGCGACTGTGTGTGTGTGTGAATGTCTGCCTGTGACTATCTGTGACTGTGTGTGTGAATGTCTGCCTGTGACTATCTGTGACTGTGTGTGTGAATGTCTGCCTGTGACTATCTGTGACTGTGTGTGTGAATGTCTGCCTGTGACTATCTGTGACTGTGTGTGTGAATGTCTGCCTGTGACTATCTGTGACTGTGTGTGTGTGTGTGTGAATGTCTGCCTGTGACTATCTGTGACTGTGTGTGTGAATGTCTGCCTGTGGCTATCTGTGACTGTGTGTGAATGTCTGCCTGTGGCTATCTGTGACTGTGTGTGAATGTCTGCCTGTGGCTATCTGTGACTGTGTGTGAATGTCTGCCTGTGGCTATATGTGACTGTGTGTGAATGTCTGCCTGTGGCTGTCTACCTGTGACTACGTCTGTGACTGTCTGCCTGTGCCTGTGTGTGTGAATGTCTGCCTGTGACTGTGCATGAGACTGACTTTTGGTGACTGTGTGTGTGACTGTCTGCCTGTGCCTGTATGTATGAATGTCTGCCTGTGATTGTCTACCTGGGACTGTCTGCATGTCACTGAGTGTGTGTGACTGTGTGCTGCCTGTAACTATGTTACAGTCCGCCTGTAATTGTGTGTGTGTGAGACTGTGTGTGTGTGTGACTGTCTGCCTGTAGCTGTGTGTGTGTGACTGTCTGCCTGTAGCTGTGCGTTTGACAGTGTGCAAGTGACTATGTGTTTGGTACGGTGTGCATGTGGCTGTATTTGACAGTATATGCGTATAACTGTGTACATCTGACTGTATCTGACTGTCTTCGCCCTGCAGTGAGTCGGCACATAACATCATCCAAGCATCGGCGTCATATTACAGGATGTGCAAGGGACGTGTGCATGAAGAGCACAGAGATCCCAGCAGCAACCACTGACTACCAGGGACTGAGGATCCACTCTAGCCCTCCCAGAGCAAGGTAGGGAGGCTGGGTGGACCTCTTAATTATTAAATGTGTGCATGTATGTGATGTTTGCGTGTGTATATCTAATTATGTGTGTTTGTAATTGTATGTGTGTGGGTCTGTGATTGTGTATGTATGTGTTTATGTGTGTGGTTGTGTGTGTATCTCTGTAGTTAAGTGTGTGTGTGTGTGTGTGTGTGTATATATATTTATATATATATATATATACACACACATATATACACACACAACACACTTAACTACAGAGATACACACACAACCACACACATAAACACAGACATATACAATCACAGACCCACACACATACAATTACAAACACACATAATTAGATATACACACGCAAACGTCACATACATACACACGTGTATATATATACATACACACACACAATCACAGATATACACACAGACATACACCTATTGTGTTATTGTGTGTGTATATAAATGTGTATGTGTTTGGTACATAGCTCCCTTATTTGGTGTCCTTAAATATTGCAATCCCACATAAGGATAACAAATAAGGGCGTTATCTACTAAACAACTGAAATTAGGAAAAGTTTTTTTTTTTAAATTCATCTTTTAGCTGTTTAGTTGATAATTCTCTAAATTGGTGTCCTTATGGGAGATTTCCATATTTAAAGATACCAAATTAGGGTTCTGTTTAGCAGATGGCTCCCTTATCCTTATTTGGTGTCCCTAAATATGGCAATCCCACATAAGGATAGCAAATAAGGGAGTTATCTGATAAACAAAGATCGACGTTAAGGAAGTCAGCTAGCCCACGAACAAGAAATCTGGGTGGCTAATGTGAATTATATGCAAATTTGTTGACTGATGCCAACGTGCACTGCATGCTGCCAATGGCAGCACATTACCCCATCCCTTAGTGAAAAGTTTTAGTGCCCCCCCCCCCCAGTTTGGATTGTGGTATCTTACCCCCTATATATTGTTCCTATGTGTCTATGTATCTGCATGTGTGTCAGTGTGTATTTAGGTGTGTGTATGTGTATATGTGCATACATCTCAGAATCTCGCCAACACTACACACAAATACAACCCTGCATTTCAACGTCACCATTATATATAACCACACCACTGCCTTCAAAAACCACACTACATAAAAATGCATGCCTGCATTCAAACGCCAACACCACATACAGACACACATCCTACATTCACTCAAACATACTCCATACAAAAACATGCTTACATTTAAAAGCATAAACACTGCTTAATACTAAATACATAAAAAAAAAAAAAATTGTGGTTGCTTTTTACATTTTAAAGTTGGGGGGGGGGGGTGCCAAAAATAGGACCCGCCCCGGGTGCCAAATGCTCTAGGTACGCCCCTGCACACAGGAACCCCACATGCCATACAACCCCAGATAGCTCTTGTCCGAGCACCCAAGTTGTCCAGATAGCGCCTTGATCCATAAGGAATTGTCCAATCACCACCGGGGTAACGTTTTGACCGGCCGCACACGTGGGCAAAGCCCAAAATAGTTCCAGAGCAAAAGTGATCTTGGCTGGTCAAATATCAGGAGTTCCTGCGGTCACATAAATGGGTGCTCCCCCTGGCTCTTAGGAAGCAATTGTTCCTTCTCTCCCCCAGTACCTTCCCTCCAATTAGTGCTCTCCCAGCATGTTGATAAATGAGGCAAAACAGTAAAACCGATAGGCCGGGAACCGCGTGGTTAAGTGTCCGAATATAGTTCCAGGGCGTTCGTGGCAAAGTACCGTTGGGAGCGTTCGGGAAAACAAAATGGCCGCCATCTGTCAGGGAACATACTTTTATTAATACGTAGAAGGAAGGTACTGAACCAGGGGGAACACAATTTGTTCGGGAAAATCAAAGTGGAATACAGGTAACCGAACAGGGATATGAAAGGGCCGCCACACATATCTACTAAATATTTCAAACTAGTGACTGGGCAGCAATGGGTAGGTAGCCCATTAAATAACGAGGGTGGAAATAGTCCCACTCATTGGTCATTTGGTAATTTAAAATACATAATGGGGAAATAGACAAATTACAGCAATATCACGGTGGCTAGCAGGTGGTGGCTCTTTATTAAAAGAAAATGGGGGAAACATTCTAAGGTGCCCCCAGTCATGGTCATTTGGGGCTATATATAACATATAATATCACAGGGGAAACCTAGTAACCTAGTGTCACCCAGCATTCACCCATTTGTGGCATGGTGGAGCTCCAAATAATTAAATAATGAGGGAGTATTAATGTCTCACCTCAAATCCCCACCCATGGGTGGTAGGTGTGGATTCTATTAATAATAAACAGGGTGACCTAATGTTCACACCACAACCTTCACACATTGGTGGCAGTTGGTGGCCCTAATAATTGTCATGCCCATTTTGTCATTGTGAAAAAATATTACCACAAACTTTAAAAAATGAATGATGAAATCTCAAATATAGGTACTACGAGCAAATATGAGTGGCTAAAATGCACCATAGTTTTCAGTTTGACATTCTTTACAAAAATTTGTATTCATACAAAAATCGTCCTGCTTTCCCTTATATAGGGAAAATCCGTTCAAGTGGTCTCCCCATAAGCTTTTAGCCTAGTAGAAAGACATTCTGACCATAACTCCCACAGGATTATGCCTGAGCACCATGATAGAGGCATATAGGAAGATATGGTGTCCCTAGACACTATCAATGTACACCCAATCCACCACTTGCTTCAAGGAGTGAGACTTGGGCAAATGTTAGGTTCTGGCTAAGTAAAATTGTGTCACTATAAGAATATGGAGTTATAAGGCATGGATTTCTTTAGGCACTACGATATCTCCAACATAATGACAAAAGCAGCTAGGTACATTTTATGTACGTGCGTTGGTGAAAGATACCACCTACCATTGAGCGGAAAAGGCCTTCCACCTGTAGAGGAAACTCAATATCTACCCACCTCAACATATAAAGAGGAATTGGACTAGACAAGGTAGTAGCTGTTAAGGCTGAGTAACACAGCAGAAGCACCTCTGATTTATGTGACAAAAAAAGGATGTGGTAAACTGCGCCAAAAGATAGAAGTGTATACAAAAAAACAGTGTCTAGTAAGATATATACATACACTTATTAGAGGTCAACCGTTTCTGTTTTTAGAGAACCTCAGAGCAAAACAGAATAAGAAAAGATAATAGTGCAATATATCACATCAGTTTTAACCCCTTAAGGACCAAACTTCTGGAATAAAAGGGAATCATGACATGTCACACATGTCATGTGTCCTTAAGGGGTTAAAGGATTTAACCCAAATGACACATTGCGGACCTCTTCCGTGGCATGATGGGAAATGTAGTATTCAGCCTTACCTCGCTGCCGCATTTCAGTCAAGTCATGGTCATTTGGGGCTATATATAACATAATATCACAGGGGGAACCTAGTGTCACCCAGCCTTCACCCATTTGTGGCATGTTGGAGCTCCAAATAATTAAATAATGCTGCCGCATTTCAGTCAAGTTCACATTGCTACAACATTCACTGTTGCATCAATACCCTCTTCTAATGATTTAATATTATAGCCTTTCTCTATAAATTTCACTATCATTTAATTCGCCTGGATATTAAATGTGTCTATTTCGCAGCAATTTCTCTAATTATTTACTAGACATGTGCATTCGTTATCGTTATTTCAGTTCTTTTGTTTAATAGACTCTGTGCTGCAGGAGAATTAACCCCCACAGCACTGAGGAGAAACAAAAAAATCTCCCCACTCTGGTGGCTAATGCTATTACTAGCTCTCTCTGCATCAGGAGACTTCTCTGCCGGTGTACTCCGTGCTGCAGGAGAATTAACCCCACAGCACGGAGAAGAAACAAAAAACGCTGGTTCTCCCTGCAGCCTGAGACGGGGAGCACTATGTCCCCCCTCGCATTTTTGTTATTTGGGTTCCCCACCATGGGGGGACGGGGGGGACCTGTGCCAGGTCCCCCCTTATTGCATTAGCGACTGGGCAGCAATATTGCACTAGCATGCCACGAGTAGGGGTATGCTGGAGAATTTATCCTCCCTTTTATTAATATGGGGGTCACAGTGATCCCCATAGTTTTTAATGCGGGGGGGGGAGGGTTAGGAATTGTTAATATTTATTACAAGGATGGAGCTGGTAGCGCTGCCGGCTCCCTCCTTGCTTTTTTTTTCTTGCGCATAGGCCGTGTTATTTTCATCCTAATGGGTGAAAATGAATTGTTTTTTTTACCGAATTTCATCCAAAAAACTATTGTTTTATGGCCGAAGTTCGGAATGGACGAATGAAATTATTTAATATAAATTCATTCGTACGAAAGATTTCACTGGTGCACTTTTTTTTGTGTATGCAGATTAACATTACACGCTTGCCTTGCCACAACAGCTTTAGCAAGCCTATCGATGACAAAATGATAAACATTAGTATGGCAGTTCAGTTAACAGCACACTTTTTTTTTTTTTTTTTTTTTTAAACAGCATTCAGAAACAGGTTGGCTTAAGGTAAGAAGAGTCTTCACATGCATTAAATTAGCTTATAGTTGAGCAGTAACATGTCAGTGAGTTTGCATAGTGCAAGCAGTGTTTCAGAGGGTAATCACAACATGTCAGGAGTATCGTACATTTGCAATTAAATAAAGGAAATTTAAACTGAAAGTAAACTTCGAATAACAGGCTTGCTACATACTTTATGTTAGCCCTGTATGTCATGCATTATAGATTCAATCTAGCATATTATAAAAAAACATGTGGATGAGCCTAAGCATGTTCTAAGTAAAGGAGTAGTATATGAGTAGCAAACAGGTTAGGTAAGAGAGTAGTTAGAATGCCACTTTGGGCCTTGTCATGGAATATATAGAGACAAGGGTTAATGCTAAGGGCACATATACAGATTAGCTGGTCTGGATAACTCCTCTGCCACCTCCCTCCACCGGCTTGGCTAAGCATGATAGGAATGGCATCCCGGTCTAGTGGTAAACCCAGCTAGTTCTGCTCTGCCTGTCTCAGGTCGCAACACAGGCTCATATCTTGCATTCTCTGATCTGGCTTTATCTGGAGTTGGCATCAGAGTCCGCACGTGGGTCTGACCAGGTGTCAGACGGCGATGTGAGGTTTCTTCTTCTCCAGGCTCATGGCTTAGGTGAGTAGTTGCTGGAGCGCCGCTGCTGGGATGCGGGTGGTTGCTGCCGAGAGTCCTTTTTCAACTGTTGGACTTTCGTATTCGTGGTGGTAGGGAGCCCATGAATCGAGGCAGCGATCCTTCCACGGCCTCCTTAGGGATTCCGCATGTAGGCTGCTGAGCGCGGACATTCTCATGGAGGCTTAGGTGGCGGCCATTTTAGCTTCAGAGTGCGGGAGACTGGGTGTAGATGAAATTGTAGCGTTCCCCTCCCTGCTGTTGCAGGACCGGGATAGCCCCCACCGGACCTGTGGGGGGGAGGAAATGGGACCAGGACCACGTCACAGAGCCGGCGTGTGATAGCCAGGGGGGGAAAAGCAGGATGGCGGCTATCCACACCACCTCTCCCTCAATTAGGTCGCAGACACCAAAGTCTTATATCGTCCTCCCAGGCTCCAAAAACTCCCGATCTCTGGGTCTGCTGCATCACCAACAGCCATGTGTTTATTTTGCAGTCATTCTGGGCTCAGTTTAGCTTAGGAGCCGCATATTTCAGCTTATAGGGCTAAGTCCCTCAGGGACCTCTCCTGCATGTGACCGGTCCCTGCTGTTGCTCCCAGTGCTATATCACTATACTCCCCAGGAATTATAATTACTAGCTCTTATAAGAGCTGTTCCTGCTACACTCTTATAAGAGGAGTAGGAGAGGTCTGCCCACTGGAAGCTGGATCCTGGTCTTGGGTCCAGTGTGGGTGAAGGACGGCGAAACCCCGTCGCAGCTGCATAATTGGAGGTGGGGTCTGCAGTGCTTATGGTGTCTAGTGGAGTGTTGGAATTCCTCGGTGAGCAATAGGAGCATCAATTGGAGGAGGCACTCGGCCAGAGTGCCAAGCGGTCCATCACATTTGGTAACAGCAGCGCGATGGCATTATAGTGTGAGGAGAAGCATCCAGGAGACACCGGTAACGTGTTGATTATAGTGAGGGCAACGCTAGCATTCGTGCAGCAGAGGTGTCCATTGACTTGGAGCATGCAAGTATTGCATACCCTGACTCTTGCGAAGATTTGCTGGCTGAGGTGAGGCAGCGAGTGGCCTGATATGGCCCTGATGTATCCATGGATACCTTCCAGGTGACCTGGAACCAGGTAACCGTCGAAAGACAAGCAAAGAGGGACCAAGAGTTCCTGATGGCTAAAGCGAGGAAAAGAAGTCTCCAACGAAAGGAGGTTAGTCTTTCTCCCCAGAGGCAGCCGGAGGTACCCAAAGTAGGGGACATCATAGACTGGTCCTGTGAGGAACCCCAATAGGCAAGTGGAGATGGGACCAAAGTCTCTCCACCGGCCCAACAGGGATGCTGGGCAGCCGGCCCAGATCCTCAGCTGCAACCGAAGATAACGGGAGAGGAGGCAGGTGGTCCTTATTTCAAAGTTCTGGGGGACCTCATAGACTGGCACTGAGAGCAACCTCAAATGGCAGGTAGAGATGGGACCGAGGTCTATCTATTGGCCCTACAGGGATGCTGGGCAGCCGGCCCAGATCCCCAGCGGCAGCTGGAGTTACAGGGAGAGGAGACAACCGGTCTCTCTCCCAAGCGGCAGTGCACCTCACAGGGAGAGGAGACAACCGGTCTCTCTCCCCAGCAGCAATGCACCTCACAGGGAGAGGAGACAACCGGTCTCTCTCCCCAGTGGCAGTGCACCTCACAGGGAGAGGAAACAACCGGTCTCTCTCCCCAGTGGCAGTGCACCTCACAGGGAGAGGAGACAACGGGTCTCTCTCCCCAGTGGCAGTGCATCCTACGGGGAGAAGAGACAACCATTCTCTCTCCCCAGTGGCAGTGCATCCTGCAGGGAAAGGAGACAACCAGTCTCTCTACCCAGCAGCAGTGCATCCTACAGGGAGAGGAGACAACTGGTCTCTCTCCCCAGCGGCAGTGCATCCTACAGGGAAAGGAGACAACCAGTCTCTCTACCCAGCAGCAGTGCATCTTTCAGGGAGAGGCAACAGCTGGTATTTCTCACTAACTACAGGGGGACAAAACCCCTGACCCCAATGATACAGATGGGACCGTGGTCTCTGTGCCGGATATGCAGGGATGCTGGACGGCCGGTCCAGATCTACAACTAAACCCGCAGGGGTACCAGGAGGAGGAGGTAAGCGCTTTCTCTCCTCCCCAGTCAATTCCCAGCAAGGTCCTGGGGTTAGTGGATGGGACTACCATAACCACTGACCCCCTTTCAGCAGAAGAGCTGGCATCAGGGCAGAGCGCTGCTGGCCCCTGCCTTACCTGCCCCTTTGTTACAGGGCAGTACTATGTACCCGTCACACCAGCAGAAGCACTGGCACCAGGGAAGATCGCAGTTAGCCTCTGCTCTCCCCTTTCCCCTTGTCCAGAGCCTGACTATCTGCAGGCCACCCCAGCAGAAATGCTAGCAACTGGGCAGAGCACTGCTAGCCTCTGCCCTACCTGCCCCCTTGCTTCAGGGCAGCACTATGTACCCATCACTACTAGCAGAAGCGCTGGCAACCGGACAGAGTGCAGGACGGAGCCTCTGCCCTCCCCTGGTACTTGATCCAGGAGCTAGCAACTCACCCCACTACCCAGCTGCAACGCTGGCTACAGGACAGAGCACCGCTGGTGTCTGCCCACCGAAGCACTGCTGTGTGTCCCTGTACCCAACAAGGTCCACCTGGGTGTCACCCTTGTTGGGAAACTTGCATAAAAGGCCAGAGTGCCTCCATTAAAATTCTGTTCCTGCTTACCCTCAACATAGTCTCATCTCATGTGTGGGGGAAACGGCTGTATCTATCCTGGGGATTGCTATATCACTATACTCCCCAGTAATTATAATCACTAGCTCTTATAACTGCTGTTCCTGATGGGAGTAGGAGAGGTCTGCCCACTGGAAGATGGATCCTGGTCTTGGGTCTAGGGTGGGTGAAGGACGGCGAGACCCCGGCGCAGCTTCAACGCTGGAAGTGGGGTCTGCAGTGCTTATGGTGTCTGGTGGAGTGTTGGAATTTCTCGGTGAGCACTATGAGCATCGATTGGCGGAGGCACTCAGTCAGAGTGCAAGGCAGTCCATCACAGACATATTGTGTTATGTCCACCACTATGTCACAGTACCCCAATATCGGTGTGTCCTACACTAACTTTAACATAGAGATCGACATGCTAACTGCAATATCTACTGCTTAAACTGCTTTCAGAGACTCTCCTCAAATATATGCTTTCCTGGAGTAACTTCCAATGAGGCATCTAGTGGAGGGGTTGGGTGTTCAATCCAAAATTAGTCTGGTCTGGATTCCAAATACACACAGTGCCTGGCTTCATATGTATTCTTTAGGCTAAATTGGCACAAAAAGTCATAGACAAAACCAAAAATCTTGTGGAAATCCTGTCTAGAATTGGTGGCAGCTTTACTGTTTTGGCCAATTGGTTTGGCAAAAACTACATTTATATATGTGAAAAGTGACATAAATCAAATTTAATAGTTAATCCATGAGATCTTAAAATATCAAAAATCCAAATAATCTCAACTTTACCTAATTTTACCACATGCCATATGCTTCATATGTTGTATTAAAATCTCTTTACTTAAAGGACCACTATAGGCACCCAGACCACTTCAGCTTAATGAAGTGGTCTGGGTGCCAGGTCCCTCTATGATTAACCCTTTCTGCTGTAAACATAGAAGTTTCAGAGAAACTGCTATGTTTACAAATGGGTTAATCCAGCCTCTAGTGGCTGTCTCATTGACAGCCGCTAGAGGCGCTTCTGCGCTTCTCACTGTGATTTTCACAGTAAGAAGACGCCAGCGTCCATAGGAAAGCGTTGACAATGCTTTCCTATGAGACTGGCTGAATGTGTGCGCGGCTCTTGCCGCGCAAGAGCATTCAGCCGATGACGGGAAAGGAGGAGGAGAGTCCCCAGCGCCGAGGGAGCCTTCAGCCCGGGGGGGGGGGGGGGGGGGAGGGGGGACCCAGAGGGTAGGGGGACCCAAGGACCCAAAAGAGCCAGGAAAACGAGTATGTTTTCCTGGCACTATAGTGGTTCTTTAACTTCAGCTGCACAGATCAATCTAACACTAACAACCAATCAGAAATGATATAATATATAATATAAGGCTAAGACATCCCAGGTCTCTCTTTCTTTGCTATTCCTGTCTTGCTACACAGGTCAGAGTATTTGCTCTTCTTATTGCTATTACATTATATTTAGTGGGTATATATGTTTCTTACCAATGTTTACCACTTTTTAAATATTTTGTTGTATGCCCTTCCACCTGTTTTCCATCTGTCCCCCTGGTTATCTCCACATCTTGGCTTTTATTTTATCCTTTACAATTTTTTATTCCTACTGGCTCTTCTAGCCTGTCTCCTATTGCCTTTGCCTCGTGGCCGACACCTTCACGATTGTGGCGCGGCATCAACTTATTGTACCAGGGTTTCTTTGGGCACTTTGTGTGGCTGGGGCACTTCTGTTTACTTTGATCAGTGTCTTCGGGGCTGTGGGAGATTGTTTCGCCACACCATGTGCGTGCAATGGCCACCTTGAATCTCATCTTGCTTTCTGTTCCAGTTTGGGATTTTACATGATCAGGGCCTGTGTGTCACGATTCCGGGAAGCAAACACGCTAACACACACACAGGAAAGGTGCAGTACCGGACCTTAGAGTGGCCGGGCTAAGCACACAAAGAATAGACAGGAGACAAGCCGAGTAAGGGGAACCAGAAGACAGAATAACGAGAAACAAGCCGAGGTCAAAGGGTAGGAGAAAGTCACAAAGTCAGATAAACAAGCCAGACAGTACGTAACCAGAAACACAAGTTCAGTAGCAGTGCTAGCAAGCAAAGACCACAACAGGGCAGGGAGGAACAGGAAAGGTAAGTATTTAAATCATAAGGTTAACTCTGATTGGATAATTTCCAATCAGAATTAACAATCACACGTGGGAGATATCTAGACCTCCCACTGTGATTGAGGCACTGTGCCTTTAATGCCGGGTCAGGTGGCTGACCCAGGCGTTTAACCCCTTAAGTCCGGCGGACGTATATTTACGTCCTTTTAAAAGCGGCTCTAAACGCCGCAGGACGTAAATATACGCCCGCCTTTTTTTTTTAACTTACCCGGTCGCCGGTGGTCCCACGCCAGCGATCGCGGTTGGGGGGACTCCCAGGGAGCCCCCCCGAGGCAGATCTGCCTCCTCCGGTCCCTCCCGGTCATGTGAGAGTGAGGTCCTTGCGAGGACCTCACAATCACATGGCCGGTATAGCTGGCTCAGGCATTGCCAGCAGGGGGACCAACTGTAATGACAGTTGGTCCCCCTGCTGGCTGAAATAAAATAAAATTAAGTTAAAAGTGTAAAAAAAAAAATATATATATACTTAGATCATATATATATTATATATATATGATCTAAGTATATATATACACATATACACACATACACATACACCGTCTAGGTGTATTTTAATATTAATATATATATAATTATATATATATATTAATATCAAATTACACGTAGACTGATACTGATTAAATATATATATAATTATTGTTATATATATATTTATAAATAATATAAAAAAATAAATATGTAAATACGTAAGAAAATTAAATAAAAAAAATAATTAAAAATAAAATATTAAAAAATATATAGATGTGTTTTATTTCGTTCTAACTGTATTGTGATATTAATATATATAAATTTATATCAAAATACACGTAGAACGAAATAATATATATCTATATACATAAATATATACGTATATATCACTATATATATACCTATATATAAATAAAAATATTTAAAAAAATATATATATATATACGTATATATACACATATGTATATATATATACATATATTAATTCTACACATATATTTATGTAATAATTTTACATAATTAGGTATCCTAATTAATTACAATTAGCGGGACCTGCCTGACAACCCATGCCGAAAGTATAAGGAATTTAATTTGCTAGCACTATATTTAACCCTATAACTTTCCAAGACACCATAAAACCTGTACATGGGGGGTACTGTTTTACTCGGGAGACTTTGCTGAACACAAATATTAGTGTTTCAAAACAGTAAAATGTATTACAACGATGATATCGCCAGTAAAAGTGACGTTTTTTGCATTTTTCACGCACAAACAGCACTTACACGGACGATATTACTGCTGCAATACTTTTTACTGTTTTGAAACACAAATATTTGTGTTCAGCGAAGTCTCCCCTCATGTACAGGTTTTATGGTGTTTTCAAAAATTACAGCGTCAAATATAAGGCTTGTGTTTCATTTTTTTCACATTAAAATTCGCCAGATTGCTTACGTTGCCTTTATGACCCTATGGTAGCCCAATAATGAAGATTACCCCTATGATGACATACTATTTGCAATAGTAGACAACCCAAGGTATTGCAAATGGGGTATGTCCAGTCTTTTTTAGTAGCCACTTAGTCACAAACACTGGCCAAAATTGGCGTTTTTTGCATTTTTCACACACAAACAAATACTAACGCTAACTTTGGCCAGTGTTTGTGACCAAATGGCTACTAAAAAAGACTGGACATACCCCATTTTCTATACCTTGGGTCGTCTACTTTTGCAAATGGTATGCCATTATGGGTGTAAATTTATTTCCTGGGCTACTATACAGTCTCAAAGGCAACGTAACCAATCTGACAAATTTCAATTTCAAATGTAACACGCTATATTTGACCCTGTAACTTCCAAAAACACCATAAAACCTGTACATAGGGGGTACTGTTTTACACGTGAGACTTTGCTGAATACAAATATGTGTATTTTATTGCAGTAAAAGCAAACCGTATTATGACATTGACAGTTAAAATGTCATGTAGAACTAAAAAATAAAAAAAAATCTTATTTTCTCCCATGTTTTTCATATTAAATTATGTTGCATAGCTAAATATTTGATATTAAATGAAAGCCCTGTTTCCCCTGAATAAAATGATATATAATAAGGGGGGGTGCATTTAATATGAAAGAGGTGAATTACGGTTTGACAGACATATAGCGCAAATGCCAGGTTTTGTTTACATTTTGTTTCGTTCACAACTTGTACATTTGGCTGCGGTGTTAAGGTGTTAATAAATTGGGCGGTCTCCCAGCGTGCAGCGTCATGCATGCTGCCGCTGGGGGACGTAGAGGAAGACGCGGGCGGCATCCGAGGCTGGGAGGATGCCGCTCGCAGAGCGCACGAGGAGAAGGGGACCGCGGACGGCTGGAGGGTGAGTGCCGCGAGCGGACTGCAGCCTCCCCTCGCAGCCGCCCGCGGGATCCTGACACTGTGTGCTTATCATTTCCAACAATAATACTCCATATTAATAAGTACATCTACTGGATACTGGCTATAACTATCTCATATAACATTTACATTGGATGACTGAGAATGCAGACTGTATGTACATCTGCATGCAGGGTTGAGCCCCCTGCTATACAAATGGGATGAGCCCCCATATATGATCATCTGACCACTCTGTTGGTGACAGGTGCTCATAGTGCTCACCGAGGAATTCCATCACTCCACCACTTGGATATTTTAGGGGTGAGCCCCCGATAGCATAGGGACTATTAGTGTCTCCTTTCTGGTGTTAAAGGGAATCCACCTTTTTTCACGCTTGACCATTCATGTTGGGCATTAGCTGAGGGTGAGCATTTCATTACCACAGTTATGTCCACATATATAGTTACCTGACCACTCTGTTAGTGACAGGTTTTTTAGGGGTGATCCCACTTTGTGGTACCTTCTCCATTAAATTTTAGAGGTGAGCCACCTATGGCATAGAAGCAGCAAGTATTTTGGAGAGTGTGGCTGTAGATCTACAAATGAGATTAGGGAAAAACAAAAGGAACATATATAGTGTAACACTGTTTTGTAAAAAGTAAATAGCGCAGACACAAATTGCACTCACAAGATGTTGTAGGATTAATCGCAGAAGGGTGCCTCCCCCGATGGTTTTGGGGGGCTAATCCAGGACACCTCTACCTGTAGCAATTACGCTGCGAGTATGGAGAGCCGGACTCAGGATTCAGGTGAAAAAGACTGCTGTTTATTGTATAAAGTATATATAAAAAAAACACTAAAATAAAATAAAGCTAAAAAAGCAAAACAACAAAATAAGTTGCTAGGATTTAGTTGTTTTGCTTTTTAGCTTTATTTTACTTTAGTGTTTTGACCACCAGCCTTCACCCTTCTTCCCATCACGCGGAAGATCCTGGTTGTCCCGTGGTCCCTGAGGATATACCTCAAGTCGCAGACCATACGGTGAGTACCATACTTCCCCATTCTTTCCCCACAGGGGTCTGGGGCAGATTAGCTATGTTTACTTAGACTTGGGAATTGCGGTCTTCAGATGCTTGTGTATGGCAGACGGTCAGGGGCTTCCGTCTCGACCCATTTCAGGTTCACCAGCCTTCCGAAGCCCGGCTGCCCAAGGATCAGGAAGATCTTATTTCTTCCAAGGTGGCAGAATAGTTTGCAAAATATGCGATCCAAGAAGTTCCATACCACTCTAAAGGATTTACGAGCAATCTGTTCTTGGTTCCCAAGAAAGGAGGTTGGAGGTTCACCTGTCTTCCATTCGGACTCTTCCATTCTGACTCTCTTCTGCTCCATGGTGCTTCCCCAAATTTATGAAACCAGTGGTGGCATCCCTACGAGAGTGAGGAGTACGCCTGATCATTTATCTAGACGACATCCTCATAATGTCGCGCTCACCAGAACGTCTCCATACACACATGCGATGGACAGTACGGCTTTTGCAAGACCTGGGTTTTCTCATCAATTGGGAAAAATCGATTCTACACCCAACTCAGACGATAGAGTTTCTGGGATTCAACGTGGATTCTGTCGCCCAGTTCCTCTATCTGCCGGACATCAAGCTCAGAACCATGAGGAAAGAGATCAAACGTACCCTTCGAGCTCGGGACTTGTAGGTACGACAACTAGCGAGGATGACAACTAGCGAGGATGATAGGGCTACTCGCCTCTTCCATCCAGCGATATTCCCTGGGCCACTTCACTACCGAGCACTCGAGAGGATCAAAGGTTCTTCCCTGAGACTAGACCACTCTTATGAGTCACGTCTCACTCTGGATTCCGAAGCTCAGGAGGAATTGCAATGGTGGCTTGCCCACATGGAGGCATGGAACGGCCGGGCAATCTTCGGGACTACACCAGACATGGTTATCGAGTCAGATGCCAGCTTACACGGCTGGGGTGCGCGCTGCGGCAATATCGACCTGTTTGCCTCCAGACTGAACTCCCAGCTACCTCGTTACTACAGCTGGAGGCCAGACCCAAACGCACTAGCGGTGGATGCATTCCTGCAGAGATGGCCGGCCAAGCGGCTTTACGCATTTCAAGCTGATTCCTCAGACCCTGACATACCTATGCAGACACAGGTGCTCTCTGGTGATCATCACACCATTGTGGAAAACTCAACCATGGGTCCCGCGCCTTCTGGTGATGTCTCTCGCGCCTAATCCCAACGATACCTTGGCTCCTGACGGACCCAGATGGGAAGGCACACGATCTGGTAGAGCAGGGTTATCTTCAACTGGTGGCTTGGTTAGTTTCAGGAGTACCTGGATTATCCCTGGCGTTCCACAATCTACTCTTCACGAATGCGTGGGCCTCAGGCACAAGGTCAGCATACCGGACTGTATGGCGATTTTGGGCTGGCTGGTTCGTGGAACGAGCTTTGAATCCAGCTACTGCCCCTCTGAATATGGTCCTTCATTTCCTGACTTTCATCTTAGACTCTGGAAAGGCCTACAGGACAGTCAACGTGTTACGATTCGCGATATCCGGGGGACATTGTGCTCTCGATGGATCCCCTGTCGGGAGACACCCACTAGTCTGTAGACTACTAAAAGGAATAAAGTTTTTGAGACCCCCTCGGGCAAGATATACCTCATTCTGGGACGTCAATGTGGTGTTACGTTGGTTGGAATCTTGGTTTCCAGATGACACGTTATCCCTTAAACAACTCTCTTGGAAGATACTCATGCTACTCTGCCTGGTATCATGCAAACGGGTGTTGGATGTACAAGCATTGGACTGGGATGTTCTGGTTTTCCTTCCAGAAAGAATGTCTTTCGATATTACTTGCAGGACGAAGTCTTCTACTAAATATGTATTCTACTCAAGATTTCCGGATAAACCTGCATTGTGCCCAGTTTTATATGTGAAAACCTATTTGGAAAGAACACGCTCCATTCGCCCCGATGGTCATCACCAGCTCTTCATTTCATTTCGGATACCACATCTCCCAGTGTCTGTTGGATACGTGACGGAATTGCAATGGCCAGAGTGGATACATTGTTTTCGGCACACTCCGTTAGGGGTGCCATGGCTTCCAAAACTTCTGTAGTGGGCTGCAGACTGGTCTAATGACTCTACATTTCGTAATTTCTATTTCTGTCCGATTGAGCATATTTCCTCTAGGGTGATAGTTCAGCTTTGAACTTGCATAACATGAGCCTCCATGTCATTAATAAAACTCCCAGATTTTACTATTAACGTGACGTAAAGTCATGTTTTTATTAATGACACGGAGACAAGTATTATTCCCGCCCACCCCCACCGGGGTGACTAGGGTATGTGTTTTCGGAGTGTGAGTAAATATATATCGTAGAATGGTTTATGTTTATTATGGTTTGGTTGCGGAATACTTGATTATACATCACATGTTGGTTATGTGACACACAGTCATAGAAACGAATATTACCATCTATTTTATCTCTCAACAGTTTGATTTCTCTGGATGGTTCCCGGACCGTGACAGGAGAAAGTTTTGGTTTTGTTCAGAATGTCCTGGTCTTCGGTTGCGGATCCCAAGAAAGAGGAAGTTCACTGATTGGACCGTTACTGTTATAGTATATACTATCTGTTGATTGGCTTCCCTGTCACTAGGCAGTATATTGTATTATATGTTTTAAGTTAAAGTTTTTTCTCTCATTCTTGCTGCTGAGGGAAATAAATAGAAAGAGAATGCATAATTCTCGCCTTTAATAAAATCATGACTTTATGTCATGTTAATAGTAAAATCTGGGAATTATATTCTAGTGTGCTCCTCTATTCTTTTATGTGTAAGGATCAATGATTCTTCCAGTTTTTTTTTTTTGGGGGGGGTGGGGTTTGATTATCTTCGATGTGCTGAAGCTGGAAGACCCATCTAACCTAGGATCATTCCTTAATAGAGAGCATTTTTTTTTCTTTTCTTGATTGTTACAGCTATAATTACAAATAAAATTAAGTCTAGATTTTACTGTTGTTTTTGTTTCCTAGTTATATTTAAATAGCTCCTTTTATCTCAACTAAGAATGTGCTTCTTCAGATAAATTGGCTGGTTAACCCTTTTCCTGAAAATATGTTTTATGGATTATGTATGAAATGCATTTATGTTGGAAACATTTTTATAAACACTCTTTAAATATTTAATTAAAAGAACACTATAGTCACCTAAACAACTTTAGCTTAATGAAGCGTTTTTTTGTGTGTAGGTCATGCCTCTCAGGTTTCACTGCTCAATTCTCTGCCATTTAGGAGTTAAATCACTTTGTTTCTGTTTATGCAGCCCTTGTCACACCTCCCCTGGCTCTGATTGACACAGCCTGCATGAAAAAAACTGGCTTCACTTTCAATCAGACAAATGTATCTCTTTCTCTGTAAATTGAACTTTAATCACATACAGGAGGCTCTTGCAGGGTCTAGCAAGCTATTAACATAGCAGGGGATAAGAAAATCTAAATTTAACAGAACTTGCAATAAAGGAAGGATAAATTGTAGCAGACTCTTTACAGGAAGTGTTTAGGGAGGCTGTACAAGTCATATGCAGGGTGGTGTGACTAGGGTTCATAAATAAAGTGATTTAACTCCTAAATGGCAGAGAATTGAGAAGTGAGACTGCAGGGGCATGATATATACACCAAAACGGCTTCATTAAGCTAAAGTTGCTTTGGTGACTAGAGTGTCCCTTTAACTCTTTTAGGGTAATTTCTATACCTTTCCGGATGAAAAATGATGTGGTTGATAAACAAACACCAACATTTAGCAGTCTACTGAAACATAGGTGGGATTACCACTCAAGCAGTGACTTTTAGTAGGGATGCCACTGCTGTCCTGACCTAATTAACTTACTGAAGTAAAATCCAAACCAAAACATTTAAGTTAAAATAATGCAATTAGAAGTAGTGTGGAGGCCCTAGGGTAGTTTTTAAAGCAATCTTGAATGTCTCCTCAAGGTAGCCCCAGGCACTTGAAAACTCTGGAGTAGATTTTAAAGGTCCAAGTGGGAATACATAGTGTGTCTGAGAAACATATAAAGTTTTTCTGTAGTCTTTCAGAAAATCAGAATAATGGGCAGACAAGATCAAACAGTTAGTGTTATATTACCAATGTCAAATTAAGTTATCTGTGTTGCAAAACCCATAAAATACTTTAGTATTTTTTAGAAGCAAAAAAAAAAAGCCCCACTGTGTAAGAGTAATAGTTTTCTAAAAACTATTTGTCATGATCCTACATGTAATCATTGAAACATTAGAAAAGAGACATGTTTTATCTCCAATGTCCTGGGCAGTGTAGCAGATTACATTCCCTGCACATGTCCCCTGAATCACCAAAGTCTCACTCTTTTCACATTTGAATAAAGGCTAACACAAATCTTGTATCACATGTGGGGTCTGTCACAGTGTATGAGAACCAGCACAGACCAGGCTTGAGCATTCTGTCAAAGCTGAAGATTGATTGCCATGTCTATGGATCGAATATTCAACTCATTTCTTGTCTCAATAGTAGTAGGCATCAAATTTCTGTCTGCACTCACATGATCGCCTAAACATATTACTTATTTTAGGGTTGTAGGTGCTAATCCTGCTGTGAACTGGAGTGATAATTTTTGTTAAAGAAACCCAGAAACACACGAATCACTCCAGCATAAATATACCATTGTTTATTATAGGAAATATATGTTTTTTTCTGTCTGGTGGAAGAAGCACCTTAAAATAGCTTAGGCTTCCATTATGGCATATACCAGACATAAAACAGACTGAAACATTTAATATTTTTTATGGTATTGCTTTAACTTAATTTAAGCTGTTTCTAAACTACATTGCATACAAATAACTTAATTTAAAGTCACACTCCAAGGACCATAACAACTTCATCATAATGAAGTTATTATGGTACAAGAAGGTTCCAGTATGTCTTACCTTAAACCCTTAATGGGGTTTAAGGTAACAAAATCTGTAATTTGAGGTATATGCCTGCTGATCTATAATTTACCTCTTTCATATTAAGTGCACCTACACTTATTATATATATTTCTGGACAAACAGGATTTTCATTTCCCATCTAATATTTACAGGGGTCAAGTCCTGGGGGAAAAAAGTGTGGGAACTCACCCAAGATCCCCCCCTCCCCCCTGCCAATCCTTAAAATAAAAAATTACACTCCTATGCATATAGTGCAGTGCAGGGTGTGTATAATGAATGTAGTGTGTTTGTAGTGAATGCAGAGTATGAATAATGCATGTAGTGTGTTTGTAGTGAGTGTAGTGTGTATAATGAATGTAGTGTGTTTGTAGTGAGTGCAGTGTGTATAATAAATTGAGTGTGTTTGTAGTGAGTGCAGAGTGTGTATAATGAATGTAGCGTGTTTGTTGTGAGTGCAATGTGTGTATAATGAATGTAGTGTGTTTGTAGTAAGTGTAGAGTGTGTATAATGAATGTAGTGTGTTTGTAGTAAGTGTAGAGTGTGTATAATGAATGCAGTGTGTTTGTAGTGAGTGCAGATTGTGTATAATAAATGTAGTGTGTTTGTGGTGAGTGCAGAGTGTGTATAATGAAGTGTTTGTAGTGAGTGCAGTGAGTATAATAAATGTAGTGTGTTTGTAGTGAGTGCAGAATGTGTATAATGAATGTAGTGTGTGTAGTGAGAGCAGTGTGTATAATGAATGTAGTGTGTAGTGAGTGCAAAGTGTGAATGTAGTGTGTTTGCAGTGAGTGCATAGTGTGTATAATGAATGTAGAGTGTTTGTAGTGAGTGCAGAGTGTGTATAATGAATGCAGAGTGTGTTTGTAGTGAGTGCAGAGTGTGTATAATGAATGTAGTGTGTTTGTAGTGAGTGCAGAGTTTTGTTTTATTCCCCCCTCCCTGCTTCTTACCTTGTCAGGGAGGGGGAGATCGGCTGGTGGTCCGGTGGAGGGAGGCAGCTGCTGCACACAGGGTCCATCACACGCTGTGTTCCCTCTCCAGCTCTAACTCTCGCGAGACTCGCCTGTGCGGAGTGTTGCCGTGGTAACCAGTGGCAACGCTCTGACAGCCGTGGGTCTCGCGAGAGTTAGAGCTGGAGAGGGAACACAGCGTGTGATGGCCCCTGTGTGCAGGTAGCAGGGCAGGTCCTGCACGATTACTAGCAGGAATGGCATTCCTGCTTAAGAAAAAGTGCAGGAACGCCATTCCCATGCGTTCCTGCAGGACTCGAGCCTTGAATATTTATATATGAAACATAATTTTATATGAATAAAAAAAATTCAAAATTGAGACATTAAGAGATATTGCTACTTTTTAAGTTCTGCGTTGCATTCAGGGCCGGCTCACCCAGTGGGCCTGCATTTTGCTGCCCTGTACACTTTAAGATGCTGTGCCTATATATATATATATATATATATATATATATATATACACATACACATATATATTTATATATATATATATATATATATATATAGGAAAACAATACATGTAGCTGCACTCACGGTTGGAGATTAAAATCTTCAATGCTTTATTTCTTTCATTAAAAAATAGATGGAGGAAAGTCCACAAGCTGGACTGAAACGTCGATCTATTTTTTAATGAAAGAAATAAAGCATTGAAGATTTTAATCTCCAACCGTGAGTGCAGCTACATGTATTGTTTTCCTGGATAATTGAACCTTGGATGGCACCCGGCAAAGCCTTTTTTGTTTATATTTAGCTTGTGTGCAAGGACTCTTTTTGCTTTTTATTTATATATATATATATATATATATATGTAAAAAACAGATAAAATTCGTATCTTGTAATACCTTTTTTATTGGACTAACAGAATTTTTTAGTGACAAGCTTTCGGGATAACCTCCCTTTCTCAAGTCTGATTACCACTATATATATATATATATATATATGCAATTCTGGGCCCCCGATATCTTGTCCTGTGGCGAGGAAGTCTGATCTTCCACTCCTTCAGATTCATATCTTCTCCTCTCGCAAGCCCAGAGAGCGTTACCACGGGTTGCCATGACAACGCTCTGGCATGCATTCTGTGCCCCGCTGAGCATTGCCATAGCAACACGCGGCAATGCTCACGTGGCTCATGAGAGGAGAAGACATGAAGCTGGAGGAGGGGAATATTAGACTTCTGGGCCCCCTCTCCACAGGACACAGCATAATGTGACACTGGACCACCAGGCAAATTAGTGTCCCGCCTCCATGGCCACAAGTAAGAAGCAGGGAGGGGGGAATAAACTTAATACATTTTTAAAAAACAGATCACCCCTCTAACCACACTTTACACACTACATGAACTGCCAGGGCCAGTGCTTCCTATAGTCGACTTAGGCAGTAGCCTAGGGCACACTGGAGTGTCCCGGCAGGAGCAAAGCGCACAGCGCTCCCTCCTGCCAGTCAGTCTTTGTAGCGTGACTGAAAGGAAGTGCGCTCTCAGTGAGCACTTCATGTCAGTCCGGCTGGGTACAGGAAATAGAAGCTCCTGTACCGCGGTTCCGCGCCGCCCGGCCACACTACAAAGAGGTAGGAGGCACAACAGGGAATGGGGTAGTGTAAGAAACACAGAGAGGAAGGGGTGAAAGAGAAGCACAGAAGGGCTAGTAGGGGAGACAGAAACACACAGAGGGGCTCAGGAGGGAGACACACAGAGTCGCTTGTGAGGGAGACACACAGAGGGGCCTGGGGGGAAAAGAAACACACCAAGAAGCTGGGAAGAGTAAGACACAAAGGGGCTTGGGGGAGTAAGACATGCAAAGGGGTTGCTTGGATGTAGGAAACATACAAAGTGGGGGGGGGGGGGGTTAGAGACACACAAGGGAAATATATACAAAAAATTATATTAAAATAAATATAATCATAAAAATAAAGAGCTGCTCCCCTCTTAGCCCATATCTTACCCCTATCCTTACACATGAACAGAATGCATCCCTACTCACACACAGACACACTGAAACATACAATGCATCCTACAATCACACAGAAACACACAATGCATACCTCACAAACACGCACACACATGCAGCCCTTGCACACATACACAGAAGCACACAATGCATCCCCCCCTCCACACACACACAAACACTGCTTCTCTTAATGCATCACTTACGCACACTCAATGCACCCCTTACAGGCACACACACTGCATTACATTACATACATACATTGCATCCCTTACACAAGGGATTGTTTTAATGGGCATATGTTGCCTTTGAGGCCGTATGGCAGCCCAGGAATGAAAATGATCTCAATCATGACATACCATACCATTATGCATACTATTTGCAAAAGTAGACAACCCAGAATATTTCAAATGGGGTATGTCCAGCCATTTTTTTTGTAGCCACTTAGTCACAAACCCTGGCCAAAGTTAACATTCATATTTGTTTTTTTGCATTTTTCAGAAATAAACTGCCCTTTCACCAATGATATCATCATCATTATATGTTTACTGCTCTAAAACATTCATATTTGATATTTAGTAATGTCTCACAAATATAACAGTACCTCCCATGTCCAGGTTTCATGGTGCATTGGAAAGTTATAAGGTCAAATATAATTTTACAACATGACAGTATGCTTCATATTTTGCATAATCTCTCTTTACTAGCTCCACACAGCAGCAAAGAAACACATGGAAAAAAAGAACCAATCACAAGAGAGTAGGATGTACATAAGGCAACCTCATCACTTCCTCTTTTTTTGCTGCTCCGTCAAGCAGACAGGTCAGAGTATTACTCTTCTCCATTACTTTATGTTTCTATTGCCTCTTTGAAGTTGTTTCTGTAATTTTTTTTTAATATACTTTGCTGTTTGTTCTTGCTGTGCTTCTGTATGATATGCGGCTGTGTTTTTTCTATGTTATTTATTGTATTTCTACCTTATTCTTGGTTTCTGCCCTCTCCCTTCCTTGCTCTCACTTCTCTGGGGCTTGAGGGGCTTTTGGATCTTACTGGGGTTGCATGTTTATGTTGAATTAGGCCATTTATATAAGCTGTTTCTAGGGATTTCACCCATAACTGTTATAGGAACTCAAGGCTAAGACGTACATAAGAGAATGGACACGGATTCCAGGAAGCAAACATTGATTTATTTGCAGCTGCAAATATCTCAGTCAGACAATAGTCTTGGAATACTCAACTGAGCACACGTTTACAAGAGAACAAAGAATATATACCACAAATGACGTATTCCATACATATACAGAGAATACAAAATTACATCCAATTATTAAACTAAAACTTATCTCTTACACATGTTATCTACTAGTGGGCGTTCCTGACATTACACACATGTGCCAGGGTCCAAGATAGTTGCACAGTAGTTTTAACTATGTGAGTACTGAACTTTACTTAAACATCCTGTAGCTTCTACCACATTCCCCCTTTTGATGCTTCAACACCTGGATACAGGTGGCCAATATGCATCATAACCGGAAATACCATACCAATCTAGTAGTCTAAGGCTAGGCGGTTCTGATAGATAACAGACCACATTCTGGTATTCTGTTTGGCCAAAAGCTTCATTGGTCACAATTTCAACTACAGCTTGTAACCTGATTATTTGATTCAACATCATAAGTTCCATTCTCAGCCCATGTAGAAGGATCATAATAATAAATTATTTGTTCAGGGGGCCACTCATTATCTTTACCATTGACCTATCGTCAGTGCCCTTTGCGGCCTTAAGAGCTATTCATAGACCAAGGAAGTATCTTACCCTCCCTTAGGGGAAGCAAGAAGAAGGAAGATTTAAAAGTTCCTAGAACACAGGTTCCCGATCAATCTCTGGGGAGTTCAGAGTAGGCCTTAAGGCCACAAATCCAATACATATCATTGGGTGCTATCTAGGTGGACCTTGCAGACAAATCGGTCCATACATCTTTCAGATGTGTGTAAATACCAAAGGGGACTAGGGGATGGTTCAATTGCATTGGTTGTGGATCACCAGGAGGTAGTCCTATCAGAAGAATTATACATTTGCTGCTCCAAAAACGTGAGAGTACATACAAAAAGTCTCAAATTCTGGACCAGATCTACCCATTCTCAATTAGGGGGTTCTGTAACAACCCTTCAGATTTGGGACGGGGTACTATCCTATTTCTTCATAAAAAGATTGAAAAACCTGGTGGGTCTCTTTGTTTAAGACTTCAGTTTCAATATTCAAATATAGTATGGTTCCCGTGCCATATATCTGCAAACCATGGCAGTTGCCCCATTTGTACAGGAATACCAGGGGATTAAACAGTGTCAGGTTCAAGGGGTTACAAGTGCCGGGACCACAACTAGATGTGGCCATTATTGTAGGTATGGTATCTGATCAGGGGCGGACTGAGAACCCTCAGGGCCCCCGGGCAAAATAAATCAAGGGCCCCCTTACAGGCCCCACCCATGCTCCGCAGCAAGCGCCACCCACAGCCACACCCAAAACAATCTTTAGACACTGTGACGAAGTGCCCTTCGCCACTTGGGCCTGGAGAGGACTGCTTGCCAGCCTCTTGCCATGTGATTATGGTCCCTGGGAGATTGGGCCCTTTTAAAAAACGTATTCGGCCCTAACAGAGTGCATGTCACTCATTCTGGCCCTTTAAACACAGTGGGGCCATTCGGTACTTGCCCTGTGTGAGCGGTGATACCCCCAGATAGCTATGCCATGGAGCCTATTCATATAATGAAAGACTATGGGAAAGACATTAGCTCCATGGCAATTGAACTGTGTGAATAGGATCTGCGCGCTATTCGGTAGTTTTGTGCGTTCAGATCCCAGCTATCTGGGGATATGTTACATGTCTGTGTGTTATGTATAAAAAGTAACTTTATGTATTTTAAAGTGTTTTACTGTCTTTGTGTAACCATGTGCACAATGGAGTCTGCCTCTATCCCTGGATAATTGGATTACTTCCCCCCATTGTCTCCAGGATAGAGGCCTCTGTAAAACCTGTGTGAACCAGATTTAGCCATGCTGACAGGGGTTTTAAAGATACTTTACTTACTTTTGAACCCCTGGTCTGATTCATGCCATTTTTTAATATGTTGTTCCCCTGAATGGATTGATTGTGGATATGTATTTTTATGTGAATGTAATGTATGGTTTTAAAGTTACCGAGTATGTGTGGAAACTGTATTTTTACTGTATGTAATAATTATGTTAATTGCTTATCTGAGGGGAGGGGATGTGTGGGTTGTACTGTTACTTGATTGATTGTTTTATGCCTCCCCCTGGGTGTGTCCTGTATGTGCACAACTGTAATAAAAAGCAGGCTGGGTGAGCTGCGCAGGCGGAATACCCGCTCAGGGACATACACATCCCCTATGACAATATTAGACCGGACCTGCGCTGGTCTCAGGGCAGCACTGCGAAATCGGGGAGTAACTTACCGTCAAGCTGAGCAGATGGTGGCCTCATGGTTGCGACCGACAACGCGACGCAGGCACTACACACAGGTGCCCCACGCATCCAAGATGGCCGTCCGACTCAATAGATACCGAAAGGCATCAAGACAGGACCCAACGCCAGGCTTCTCGGACACACGCTCTCATCCACACACCAACAAAGCCGAGACCCCCAATCTAACAAAGGTGCACATTATTAAAATACCTTACCTGAACACCGGCTTCCACAACGGAAAAGAGCGCCACCCCTCAACCAACACTGTGATACAAGTGCAGGGGACACTGCTCACTGTAAAGCGACGTCCTGGAACTAACCCCCGAACTGGAGACACCGAGCCCTGCGATCACTATGACAAGAAGGTCAGCAACAGCCTGCGGACTCTGCCAGTGCTGGGCATAGGATGCAGTGACTACCACGCTGCTGCACACGGGTGACAGATTGCTGGACGGTTCAGAGCACACGATCCAGCTGAGTACCCGGACCCCGAAGCATAACTTAAGCCACAAATGGACTATGTTCATGGACTGGTAATATCTCAAATTCCTATGGCAAACGTCACACACTAAAATATGCAGCTTACCTAGCATACTCTCTGCTACATTAAAAAGAGCAGGTTATCTAAAATAAACGCACACCTGAGCGACACTGGTACTGCCACCCTGATAAGCAATGCTCTAAGCCCTAGTTTTGACCTCCTATTACCCATGTTGTACTGTGTAAATTGTGTACCACACCTTTTAAGCTCAGTAATGTAGTGACCACCAGACCGGTGACAGCAACACACATATAACAATGAGCAGCCTACACTAATGCCTAACAATCGTTACAACATGTATGGATAACCGCTTACCTTATCCGTAGTGGCATCGTAAGCCTTATTTTATTTTACGATACTTTATTATGTTTTGTCATGTGTTTCTATTGTGTTCATCAAGTGCATTACCGTCACTGTTCAACGTTGTTTTATTAATACGTAAGTAATGAGATACCGCTAATCGATTCAAATCTACCAAGCCATGCCTACTTATATTGTATATTGAATCCCTCATTGCAAGTACTGTTATTTCTATTACCTAAACATTCATAGCTTAGTTACTTTTCTGTACTCTGTAGCCAGACACTGCTCTGTTCTAAACGTGCTTATGCAATCTCTACCATAGCATAGGCGGCCCTGCAAGGCTAAGCATCCAATGACCTTAATTCACTTTATTTTATTTCATTCACCTGTATTCCGAGAAATCAACTGTTTAGTTCAGCATGTTAAATATAAAAATGTGCAATCTATCATGCCACTGCTTAACTTGTATAACAACTGAAACACGCCGTTGTGGCACTTATTGAATTATTGTAACCACCTGCACAACCAAAATAAAGAATTAAAAAAAAAAAAAAGCAGGCTGGGTGTTCCAGACCTGAGACCACTGCTTGACCCTCAACACGGAGCCTTGTCTCGTTCTTGGGGGGATTCACTGTATGCTGTTGGAGATTGATTGCTAGGAGTGTAAGCTGATGTCTGCTTTTCCTGTTCGTCTGCTAGCAGCTATTCGTGAGGTTCCAGTTTGGAGTGCTATTTTGTATCCAGTTCGGGAGTTTGGTGTTCTGCAGTAGCTGTGCCTGTCTCTCAGAAAGGGGCATATCGCCTAAACGGATTTTAACCCCTTGTCTGATGAAACGGTCCGTTACAGACACAAGGAACAAAAGTGCAATAATCCCCTCTAGGCCCCAGTACAGACTACAATTGAGGGCTAATGGGCCATGGAGGGGGGTCTTTTTAGCAGAGGCTATCTCAGTGTCCATTAGAGAACCTCTGTTAGAAACAGTCGCCTCCAGGCCCCAATAGAGACTTCAATTGAGTATCATCAGCAAAAAGACATACCTTACCATCAAGGCCTTCTGCAATATCACTAATAAAAATATTAAAGTGAATGGATCCAAGTACAGATCCCTGAGGAACCCCATTGGTGACAAGCAGGGCCGGCCTTAGGCCTTAAGGCGCCCTGTGCGGAATATCTTCACAGCGCACCCCCCCATCATACCCCTTTATCAATGTACTGTGTAGTGATGTCCCGAACGGTTCACTGGCGAATAGTTCCCAGCGAACATAGCATGTTCGCGTTCGCCACCGCGGGCGAACACATGCGATGTTCGGTCCGCCCCCTATTCTTTATCATTGAGTAAACTTTGACCTTGTACCTCACAGTCAGCAGACACATTCCAGCCAGTCAGCAGCACACCCTCCCTAGCAGACCCTCCCACCTACTGGACAGCATCCATTTTAGATTCATTCGGAAGCTGCAACCATTTTATTTTATTTTTTCAATTTTTTTTTCAGTGCACATAAATGTTACAAGCAGATACTCCCCCCAGACACTCTGTATTACTGCAGATACTCCCTCCAGACACCCTGTGTTACTGCAGATACTCCCTCCAGACACTCTGTGTTACTGCAGATACTCCCTCCAGACACCCTGTGTTACTGCAGATACTCCCTCCAGACACCCTGTGTTACTGCAGATACTCCCTCCAGACACCCTGTGTTACTGCAGATACTCCCTCCAGACACCCTGTGTTACTGCAGATACTCCCTCCAGACACCCTGTGTTACTGCAGATACTCCCTCCAGACACTCTGTATTACTGCAGGTACTCCCCCCAGACACTGACACAGAGCAGAATAGGGACTGTTCCCCCTACATACGGTCACTTGGCAGATATGGATTGACACCTATCCTAAGGATCCCTGATACACACTGACACAGAGCAGAATAGGGACTTTTCCCCCTACATAGGGTCACTTGGCAGATATGGATTGACATCTATCCTAAGGATCCCTGATACACACTGACACAGAGCAGAATAGGGACTTTTCCCCCTACATAGGGTCACTTGGCAGATATGGATTGACACCTATCCTAAGGATCCCTGATACACACTGACACAGAGCAGAATAGGGACTGTTCCCCCTACATAGGGTCACTTGGCAGATATGGATTTGCACAATTTGCAAAGAAGATAGCAGAATTATATTTTTTATACAACTCAGATGACTCAGTAATAGTGTATACACAAATAAGTCAAATACTACAGTATATTGTAGTAAATAAAGGATAGAGATATATTCACAAAACAGTGAATTGTAGTATGTTTAAAACTACATTGCAAAGCTATTGAGTTTTAAAAATAAATCAACTCTACTACAGTGATGTCTTGGACTTTTTAGCTTGCATTTTGCAATTTGATTGCAGTGATTGCAGTTTTTTTAAATCACTTCAGTTCACTTTTTCAGTGAATAACCACTCATATTTGCAAGCGTTAGGCCAAAATAACCACTATCCTGACTATTTTCTGTTCCAAAGAAATCCTGCAGACTATTCTTTTTATAAACATTCTAAGCGAGTCATAGTACAGCTCACTGAGAACACTTTGTAAGACCAGATGTATAGTTCAATTTTGCTAACTTTCATAGGTGAACATGTTACAGAATAGTTCACGGCTGGGCACCATATGTGTCCAATTATCTCCACATATGTGGTCCTTCTGTATGCCAGCATTTGGGATCTTGCTCTTCATTCAACAACTTGCTGCAACCAGGTAACACTCATGTGTTTTTAGCCAAGCCACAACACCTGGAAATGTGCTTAACCCTTCCATGATTGAGCTTTTTCCTAAATTATGTGCATTTGTGACTGTGACATTTTTTCCAAGATGTGCAGAATAAACTTTAAAAAAATGTGGATTTTTTTTTGGCACTTTTGTTATGTTTTCCATTGCAATCTATGTTTTTCTTTCTTTAGGTATACCATACATATGATATATTTATTATATATAGTATTTATTAAAAAAAAAAAAAAAAAAAACATATTCGGGGCCAATACAAATCATAGATTGGAAATATATTCATAAATAGGACAAAGGCTCACACATTTATACTGAAAGAAAGGAGGCTTAGTCTAAGGAAAGCATTTTTTAATTTTTTTTATTGAAAGAACAATAAGGATGTGGAATTCTCTGCCTGAAGAGGTGGTTTTATCAGAATATGTACAGATGTTTAAACAGTAACTGGGTGAATACTTACAAAAACATAATATCCAGGGATATACATTTTCATATGTGGGATAATAGCTTCTTGTTCCATTTTAAAGTCAAGAAGGGATTTTTTTCTAGTTTGTTGCAAAATAAGAAGAGGACCTCCAGCGTTGCTCATTTCCTCATAGGAAAGCATTGAAGATCGTAAACTGTAAACGTGTTTGGACAGCAGTGGCTTCCTCTGTGGTATCCTCCCATGAAATCCATTCTTGTTTAGTGTTTTACGTATTGTAGATTCGCTAACAGGGATGTTAGCATTTGCCAGTGACTTTTGTAAGTCTTTAGCTGACACTCTTGGATTCTTCTTCACCTTATTGAGCAGTCTGTGCTGTGCTCTTGCAGTCATCTTTACTGGACGGCCACTCCTAGGGAGTGTAGCAGCAGTGCTGAACTTTCTCCATTTATAGACAATTTGTCTTACCAGCTTTATGCAAGTCAACAATTCTTAATCGCAGGTCTTCTGAGAGCTCTTTTGTGCGAGGCATCATTCACATCAGGCAATGCTTCTTGTGAAAAGAAAACCCAGAACTGGTGTGTGTTTTTATAAGGCAGGGCAGCTGTAACCAACACCTCCAATCTCATCTCTTTGATTGGACTCCAGTTGGCTGACATCTCACTCCAATTACCTCTTGGAGATGTCATTAGTCTAGGGGTTCACATACTTTTTCCACCTGCACTGTGAATGTTTACATGGTGTGTTCAATAAAAACATTGCAACATTTCATTCTCTGTGTGTTATTAGTTTAAGCAGACTGTGACTGTCTATTGTTGTGACTTAGATGATGATCAGGCAGAGAAAAAAAGCTCACAGGCACTCCAAATTCAAGCCGCAGGCAGTTATATTGTAGCAGAATGCAACGCAACGTTTCGACCGGGAAGGTCTTTTTCAAGCTTGAAAAAGACCTTCCCAGTCGAAACGTTGCGTTGCATTCTGCTACAATAAAACTGCCTGCGGCTTGAATTTGGAGTGTCTGTGAGTTTTTCTTCTCTGCCTATTGTTCTGGGATTGCTGGTCCTGCTCTGGAGCACCCTTGGCCGTTGGGAATGAGTGCGGTTCTCACCATTTACTCTGCTTAGATGATGATCATATCACATTTTATGACCAATTTGTGCAGAAATCCATATCATTCCAAAGGGTTCACATACTTTTTCTTGCAACTGTATATATAATTGATAAATAATCATATTAAAGTGAAAATCTCCCACAAAAGATTTGTAGAGTACCAGGTAGTGAAAATTTTACAACTAAGAGCTTTAAGTTGATGATCAAGAGTGTGTATATAAGCATGTAAAAAAATTGGGATACTGTACATTCTTTAGTTTGGATGGATTCAACTCAGTCCAATCTAAATACATAAAGAAATGTACTGTGACACAATACCATTTATTGAATGAAATCCAATGCAGGATTTTGTTTTCTGGCAGCTGCCAGGACCATTAGTGCAGACCTATTTGTGGTACTATATATAAAAAAAAAATACCAATAATATTCAACTTCGGGGATAGCGACACGAAAAGGTGTAAAAGAGGTTCAATACCAGTTTGTATTTCTTTTGCAAAATTTGTTTATTTGAGAACAATTCCCAAAAGGCATTCAGTATAGGGAGTAAGAAGCTAGGTAGCCTTATAATCCATCTCTTGCTACAAAGGAACTGGGAACAATATAACAATTTGCAATGTGTTTGTCATAGTGAGAATGCCATCAGTGGAAAAAATTATTTTGTACACTTGATATGACTAGTAGATACAGACTGACCTAAGATTGTTTGAATATAACCATATAGTAACTTGAACAGTGAGGTTGGGAACCATCCAAAAAAAATGTAGTCTAGTCAGTCCAGTCATTGGCTTTTAGGTATGGCAAGCCCATTTGAGTATAGGTATGAATTTGTAAATATGCAAAAAAAAAGGGAATTTATCTGGAAGTTGGTAAAGAGTTCTGATTCTATTATGAGTCTAAGTGATTACCCATACAGAACAGGATGCTAATATGTCAGGATTGAAGAAGCTGATGCGTAGGGATGCACCGAAATGAAAATTCTGGGCCGAAACCCAAAACTGAGAATGACTTTTTTTCCCCAAATGATTTTACAAAATGATTTGTTTCCTTTAATTTTATTAATATTAGACTTTTTAATGAATTTAATCTAATATGACCCCCCCAGTCTTAATGTTCCTCTCCCCTCCCTCTTTTTTTGTGTTCTTTCCTCCCTCCTCCCCAGTCCCATAGTGTTCTTTTTCTCCCATCCCCTGTCCCATAGTGTTCTTTTCTCCCATCCCCTGTCCCAGTGTTATTTCCCCATCCCATAGTGTTCTTCCCCCCCTCCCCTGTCCCATAGTGTTCTTTTCTCATCCCATAGTGTTCTTTTCTCTCCAACCCCCTGTCCCATAGTGTTCTTTACCCCCACCCCCGTCCCATAGTGTTTTTCCCCTCTCCCCCTGTCCCGGTAGGCCACGGTCCGAGGCCGGCAGGGGAGATCACAGGATCTCCCATGCCGGTCTATGCAGGGCCGGCACTATCCGAGCGCCGGCCCCGCAGTAGTCCACGACAGGCCGGTATCTCCCTCACCGGCCCACATGTAGTATATTGCGACCGGCGGGGAAGAGAGGGAGGGAGACAGCCAGGAGAGGAACCCGGAGGAGCTCTAACTTACAGCTCCACCGGGATCCTCTCGCGAGATTCGGAGCCTGCACACCTAACACTCATAGCACCCTCACACACACACACTGCACCCAGCAGCACTGACACTCACAGCACCCTCAAACACACTGCACCACTGACACTCACAGCACCCTCATGCAAACACAGCACCCATCACTCACACACTGCACCCTTACCCACATAGCATCCTCACGCAAACACAGCACCCATGCTACACCCCCTCACACACATTCACTGCACCTCTCTCGCACACACAGCACAATACGCTTTCCTAGCATTTTTGTCTACTGGTATCCCATCTATGGAGACACCAGAAACAAATTTCAAGCAAACACAGTGCAAGCATGTTATTAAATTTGCTTGCGCTGTGCAGAACAAATACAGGGTCTTTTCTCATGTTAGAGCTCTTCAGCAGAGCTCTGCGGATGGTCTACCCTGGAAGAGCATTGAACCAACATGCTTAGTTTGTGATGGGGCGTGCTTGTCATTGGTGATGACAAAACACACCCTATCTGGCCCCACCCACTTTTTAGTGAGCCGCTGTAATTAAAAAATGCCCGGGGGGGCGTGGCCTAACTGTTCATGGAGACGGTCGCACATTAGGCGAGCTCCTAGGCCTGAACCGCCATAATTAGCACAACACCCTAATTTAACAACAATGGTGCGGACAAAGAAGCACAATGGAGCTGGGAGCACAATACCGGGATCACCGAGACGCTGCACGGGCATGCTGGATGACTTTATCAGCACCCCGGCGGGATCCCGAAACAGCGCGCCGTCGGACATCATGGCGGCGGTGTCACCCAGCGTAACTAGTGGAGGAGACTCCATTCCTGACTGTAGCCCGGACGGTGCCCTCCATTCCATCAGGGCGGAACTCTCCCGAATCGGGAGCAACATGCTGACCAAGGCAGACACTGGAGCACTCGTGAGGGAAATACGGGAGGTGGTCCGGGAGGATCTACAGGGCCTCCGCTCAGACCACACCGCGCTGGAAACAAGAGTGGACGCGGTTGAAGCGGAGGCGTGGCTCAGCTGCCAGCAACACAGAGCGGCAGAGACAGCGGCCACACGCCAAGGCAACCTGCTACTCACCTTAAGGCGCCAGGTTGAAGATCTGGAAAATCGGAGCAGGAGGCATAATATCAGGGTCCGGGGCCTCCCAGAGCCGGACACCGAACCCCTGGTGGACTCTCTGGCACAGCTCTTCCGCCAGATCCTGGGCCCGGATGCACCACCCGACATCAATCTCGACCGGGCCCACCGAGCACTGGGGCAAGCCAGGCTTGACGGCAGACCTAGAGATGTGGTATGCTGCCTCCAATCCTTCCCACTGAAGGAGCAGATCATGAAGGCGGCCAGGACGCTGACGACCATCAAGTTTCGGGGAGCCGAGCTGGCGCTCTTTCAAGACCTCTCCGGCCTCACACTGGACACCAGAAGGGCTTTGCGGCCTATCACCACGGCCCTCCGCGACAAGGGAATACCATATAAGTGGGGATTCCCCTTCAGTCTACAAGCCCGGCAGGGAACCACGTGGCACACGATTAAGTTGCCGGATGACGCCCCACGATTTCTCCGGGCACTCCACCTGCCGCACACACGGATTCGCAACTGGCTCCTGGAGAAACCAGTGGGCCACAGAAGAGGTGAAGATGTGGGCCTACAGCCATCCGCCACCAGCCTGGGCCGCATGTCGCCGCCACGCCGCTGGGGAGGACCAGCGGGGGCAGAGGAGTAACCTGTGACTCTGACCGGGGACTCTACGACCTCACCGCATGATTGAAGCTAACGGTGGGTCTCATCCTCCCCCCTCCCCCCGTGCCCTGCGGGACTTGGTCTCCTCCCTGAGACTTGGTTAGCTGTGGCCCCAACAGCACGTTATATGAACTGTAACCCCCCCCCAGCTACATGGCACCTGGACGCAAACTCATGCCTAGCCTCTATTCTGCGCATCTGGAGGGGACATCTGAGCATGGAGGGGACGCTCCTGGGGATGGGGGGACCCGATGCTGCATACTCGGGATGGAGAGCTCCATGTAAGGAAAGCCGCTTGATTTGGGACCCCTCCCCCCCCCCCCCGCAACCTCCCCCCCTCCTGGAGCAGCATGCTATAGATGGAGTCTGCTAGTGGAGAACTTGGAACTGGAAATGTTCAACTGTCACGGACCTCCAATGTGAATAGGGTAGAGGTAGCGGCCACAATAGAGATGAATGAGCCAGCCCAGCTTACATTTGCTTTGAGATACCTCAATTTCTTCACCAAAGCTACTCCCCTGTCCCCAACAGTAACACTTAGGCCCCACATAGAGCCTACTGGGGGTGGATGCCTGCGGCCCCGTTGGGCCAACACCTGTAATTTATATTGGGCAAAGCAGCGGGCCTGAGGCGGGTGGGACATTTTCTGACACCTTGTCTATGATCCGCTCACCGAGGGGGACTGGGGTCAATATATGGGGCTTTGCCGTGGCTGGGGGCAGGGGGGGGGGGGCGGGGACCCTGATGCTAGGTACTTGGGATGGAGGACCCACATATCACCTAGGTAGCTTGACACAGGGACACATGACCGCTTGGCCCTTCCCCCCCCTCTTTTGGACACTATGCACAGCAGTATAACCCACAAGATGACCGTTAAAAGCAGGTGTCGATGCACGCGGGCCGGGCTGTGCTGGGATGGGATGGGGGTGGGGGTCCAGCCCACAAAAGCTCAGTCATGGCCATGCATAGAGGCGGGCGGTACACCCGGGACATGGAGTTCACACTGGAGTCTTTCTCTGAATCCACTAACCACACACTCATACTAGCTACACGCACTACACTAGGCTACCATAGAGGGTAATAACCATTCTCGAGAGACGGTGACGGTCAAGGGACGCTGACGACACACCGACTGGAATATACTAACACACCAGACCACATTGGGTACACAGTGTGACAGACTCTGGGCGGTGACCACGCTCTAATAACAGACGCACAACTACATAGGTACACACGGCAGGATCTAGGGGCACCCGGCATTCGCTGGACTCACAACCCCTGGGCCTGCCCAGTGCGTTGAGTTCTACACGATACCTTACAAACCGGGAGACTCGCACGGACAGGAGGGGTGGTGAGAAGTAGGAGGACCCACGGGACAGCTCCGGGCCGCGTAACCCAGACTCTGACCGGGTCGGACCCCTCACCGGGCTCCTCTCGCTCCCCATCCCTTCTCCCCCCCCTTTTTTTTTTCTCTTCTTCTCTTCTCTCTCCTCCCCACCTCGGATTTCCGGTACCATGACTTCACACCGGCGGAGCTCCGCCTCTGGTCCAACAATGCCAGAGGTCTGAATATGCCGGAAAGGCACTCTCATCTTTTACGCACGCTCTGGTCTACACGTACGTCGATCGCATTTATCCAGGAAACGCACTTCCAGGGGCGTAACGCCCCGGCATTGCGAGACTCTCGCTTGCATACCGGGTACTTTGCAAACCACCCACACGCTAAAAAGGCAGGGGTGGCGGTTCTCATTGCCCACACGGTGCTCTTCCAGGGCCAGGCTGCGATGGCGGACCCGGAAGGCCGCTATATATTTGTGAAGGGCACGATCGCCGGACAACTTTACACCTTGGCGTGTGTTTACGCGCCTAACACAGCGCAACATAAATTCCTGATACGCACGCTGCGCACCCTAGAACGCTTTAGGGAGGGCATAGTAATACTAGCAGGAGATCTTAACCTAGCATTAGATCCACGACTCGACACATCCCTAGGATCTAGCTCGCTCCCGGCCTCATACCAACGTAAAGCCCTGGCGGCTCTCAGGAGCTCAGGGCTGGTGGACTCGTGGAGGGTGGCCCACCCGACAGAAAGGGACTACTCGTGTTACTCTGCTATCCACAACCACTACAGCAGATTGGACTACATTTTCCTCTCGCTTCTGCTATCCAGCGAGATCCGGGCGGCCACCTGGTCCGACCATGCGCCGGTCCTGACCACCATCGCCTCCCCGCTCTATAAGCCACGGGAGAGACAGTGGAGAATCAACGAACAAGTCTTGGAAGACCTAGCAACGACCATGGAGATGAGAGACGCACTACAGAGGTACTTCGAGGAGAATTCCACTCCGGACGTGGCGCCCCAGACAGTATGGGAGGCACACAAGTGCTTGATCCGGGGCTTTCTGGTGCGCCACGGCACTCACAGGAAGAAGGCCATGCGGCAAGAGACCACGCAACTGGCGCTACAAGTAGCAACACTAGAAGCTCTCCATAAGACCACTCTGTCAGAAGACACCTATAAAGATCTCCTGGAGCCACGAAGGAAACTCAGGCAGCTGCTTTCACAGGGCCTCCTCCGGACCATCCGCAAATCACGTAGACATTTCTACGAATACTCTGACAAATGCGGGAGGCTCCTGGCCAGAAGACTGCAACGGGAGCGAAGACTCTCACACATATCTAAAATCCGGGACCGAACCGGTACGCTTATTCAAATGCCTAATGGGATAGCGAAGGCTTTCCACCACTACTATACGGAACTCTATAATATACCAACAGCCCAAGAGGCTACTGCGCAAGCATGACGCGAGACCAAAATAGCATCCTACCTGGAACAACACGTGTCTCGGACCCTAACGGACGACCAGAGATCGGCAATGGAGGAATCGGTTTCCCTAGAGGAGCTCAAGCACGCCTTCAAGATCACTAAAGCCCACAAAGCACAAGGCCCGGATGGCCTCACCGCGGCATATTATAAAAAATGTCAAGATATCCTGCTGCCCCATCTACTAAGTAGCCTCAACCACCTGCTTGAGGGCGGCGACCTCCCACGGGACACGTTGGCAGCCACTATCTCGCTAATCCCAAAGGAAGGAAAGGACTTGGCGAACTGCTCCAGCTACAGGCCGATTTCCTTACTTAATGCCGATCTGAAACTGTTCACCAAAGTATTGGCCATGAGGGTTGGACGCGTGCTGCCGGACCTGGTGCACCCGGATCAGGTGGGATTTGTCCCCGGAAGGGAGGCACGCGATAATACAATCCGAGCCCTCAATGTGATCCACATGGCAGGGGACGGCCGGAGGGGGATCCTACTCCTCTCGACCGACGCCGAGAAGGCGTTCGATCGGGTGGACTGGCGATTCATGTTGGCGACGCTCCGTGCGGTGGCATTCGGACCGCACATGTTAACATGGATCGCCTCCCTCTATACAACACCCACAGCCCGTTTGCGCATCAATGGCGCCTTATCGCAGCCGTTCAACATCCGCAATGGCACAAGGCAGGGGTGTCCCCTGTCCCCCCTCCTGTTTGCCCTCTCCCTGGAACCCTTCCTGGGGGCGGTCAGACGGGATGGGGGAATAACGGGCCTCATCTGCAATGGCATGGAACAGAGAGTTGCGGCCTATGCGGATGACCTCCTCTTCTTCCTGGCCAACCCACTCGTCTCACTACCGAACCTATTAGCTAGGTTCCGCGAGTATGGAACCCTTTCCAATCTAAAGCTCAATACTGATAAATCAGAAGCCTGCCCACTCCGTCTGCCCACCTCGGACACATCCCACATCCGAACGCAGTACCCCTTTAGATGGTGCGCAGACAAGATCAAATACTTAGGGATCTGGCTCACCAGAGACACAACTCGCCTCTACCAAGAGAATTTCATACCCATCCTCCGCACACTGCAAAAAGATATGACGACCTGGGGTAGCCTGTGTATCTCCTGGCTCGGGAGAATCAATGCACTGAAGTTAAACCTGCTCCCGAGACTCCTCTATCTATTTCAAACTATTCCGATCATGATACCCAGAGCCTTCTTTCGGACGCTCAACACCGAAATAATACGATTTGTATGGAAAACGGGTCGACCCAGAGTTAACGGGGCGCTCCTGTCTCTGCCCAAACGAATGGGGGGACTGGGACTCCCCTCGATAATAAACTACAGAGCAACCCACTACGTCTGGTGGACTGGCACGTCCCAACTTCAGACAAAATCTGGCGCGAACTAGAGAACAACCAAACGGCCCATAAACTACCATCCGCAGTGTGGACGAGGCACCCCCTAAAGTGCCTCACCATGACCCGAAACCCATTTATCCGGGCCACGATGCAGATATGGATCACCACCCGATTGACAGAAAGGCTTACTACGACGCCGGGCCCCTTGACGGCTAACACCCATAACCCGGAAATCGCTGACGGCCTACGGCCTGTAGACGTGACGGGTCTCGGGAGCACGGACTGGACTTACATGAAGCACTTATGTTCCGCGACGGGACTGAAGCCACTCAGGGAGCTGAGGCCGGAGGGCCCCACCTCACTAATGGATAGGTTCCGATACCTTCAGATACAACATTACTACCGGGCCACGGCAGGCAAACACCTGTTCCACAGAGAGCTCACCGCCTTCGAACACATGTGCGCAGCCAGAGACCGGCCGCTGAAGGGGATGACCCTCCTTTACACCATGATGCTTACGACCGCCCCACGGGCGCCACCGAGATACATGTCACACTGGGAGTGAGCCACGGAACAGACTATAACGGACCAACAGTGGGAGAAGATTCACGTCCTAACACATCAAGGCACAGTTTGCTCAAAAATCCAAGAGCTTAATTATAAAATTATGGTCAACTGGTACAGGACCCCAGCAAGACTACACCGCATGAATAGCGAGCTCCCAGACACCTGCTGGAGATGTGGAGCCGAGGGGGGGACAGACATCCACATCTGGTGGTCATGTCCCAAAATTCAGCAGTACTTGAAACAAATCCACTCCAAAATCAAGAGCATAGCAGATCCGGAACTGCCGTTCCAGCCCCTGCCAATGTTACTCCACCACACCACACGCCCTATTGCCACCTATAAACGCTCCCTCACCAAACACCTGCTTAATGCAGCCAAATCCCTCATCCCACTTAAATGGTGCTCGGCGGAGCCGCCGACAGTGGAGCAGTGGATGACCCGGGTGGAGGATATATATAGTATGGAATCCCTCACGGCATCGCTGCACGGAACAGGAGACAAATGCGCCATCACGTGCTTCCCCTGGTGTACCTTCATGGCCCAAAGACAGACCATGGCCGCAGGGGCCGGACACCGCCTAGATGTCGGGACCTAGGGAGATACCGGATCTTCCGCCCCCCCCCTTTTTTTTTCTCTCCTCTCCCGTGACCCTCACTCCCCCGCCCTGCTTTCCCACCTTGCCTATTCGCCACCCCCCCGGCTGGAGGTATAGGGGCCCAGCGGAGTCGGGACGGAGACACGTAGCGAGAGCGAAGCTCACGACTTAAGCGGACGCATATATAGGGAACGTGCATGGGGATGGGGCACATCTGAAGGAGACACTCGAACAGAAGGGGCACTGACGCAGGACTTCTAATCCGAAACCCAAACCAGGACTGATGACTGGGACAGACAGCAGTAATTCATCGAGTGACCAACTCGGACGTGACACGCACATAGCCTACAGTAACACGCAACAGGAGACGGCCCATAACACGCCCCACCCATCACCCATATACAACTGACGGCGCCCCACACCCGTGACACGTACAGGCCATTACACGACCTTCCACCGTGGGAACCCTCTTGCCAGATCAGACTAAGAAGCAACATTCCCCCCCCCCCCCCCAAAAAGAGGGAAAGAGGGAAAGAGGGAAGGAAGGGGGGAAAGAAAAGAAAAAAGAAAGGAAAAACACTAATCCTACACATACGCTGCTCACCATTCGCCTGAACGCGAAATCTACCTCCACACACGTGGCTTCAGCCACTACCTAACTTGAAAACATCACTACACAGGGATGGCAATTCCTACGGAAAGAGAGGAAAGGATGAAAGAGGAAGGAGAAGGGGGGGGAGAGAGGAAGAGAGAGGGGAATGGAAGGGAGGGGAGAAAGGGAAGAATTGGAGGAGAAGGGAAGGAAAGACATATACATAGGAGAACAAAAACAAAAGGAAAAGAATTCAGGTTGGCGAACAGTTAAATGATCCCTCAATTGAGAGATTTGCCGAACACTATGTTATGACATGTTATAAAGTTTTAGTTCCAAGGGTTTACCACAACATACGATCTATAGGAGATTTGGGTTGCTATGCACTGTACTAGACCATACCTGCTATGTATGAACTGTACTGTTTCCCAATCTCCTTTCTGTACCCCATGCGTTTCTGTACATCAATAAAAAAAATGATTGACAAAAAAAAAAAAAAATGCCCGGGCCGAATTTTCTTCCCAGTCCGGCCCTGATGGGGATTACATATGTTTAACATTTTCTGGCAGCGGTAAAATATGTGTATGCACCCTCTTTCTGTTAAAGTTTTGAGAAAAATTTTAAAGGATAATCAAGATTACCACAGCAATTATAGCAGTATTGGTTATTTTATTTAGTTATAAAATATTTTACCAGGATGGATACATTGAGATTTCTCTGATTTTCAAGTGTGTCCTGGGTCCACAAAACATTGCATTGTTACAATAAGATACAACATTACAAAGAAATTAAATAATAATACAATATACGAACAATATTTGGTGCCAGAACACCCTGAAATGGACCCGGCGAAGCTAAGTATTTGCAAGCGGTTTGGCGCTTAGATAGCGGTATATACTGGGTGCAGCCTGCTGGAGTGGTTATGAAGGGTAAGGTGTAGCTTTAAAAAATACTCAAGCTAATGCAGCTTGCAGGCTTTATAAATTAACATAACGCCATGCAAACATAACCTGTGCAAATCCTCTAAGCAGACACACATGGTGATGACAGTGGCGTTCTATATTTGGAATTATTTCATTAGTGGGTGTTCTGTTTGCATTACCCGACCCTCCATCCATCTCTATGGTCACAGACTGCACATTAAGAGCGCTGGCAGCCCTGTGGGACCTAGAGATCACGTGACCCCGGGCAGTCCTCTAGGGATGTTCAGAGGTTCCATTCTGCAGGCACTGGATACTTATCTCCATGGTAATGCCCAACAACTCGCGGGTCTTCATCTCATCGAGACGCGCGCCGGGTCCACGCATGCGCAGTGTGTCAGCTCGCGCCGGTGGCTGCTGCTGCTGCGCTTCCGGGAGGGATGTGTGTGGTGTGTGTATGCGCATGCGCGCTGCTCAGAGGGAAGCTTGTATGTGTGTTAACAGTGAGAGAGTTTTTATTGCACCTCAGGCTACACTCACTACCTGGTACCCTGTGCCCTCTGCCATCCCTCCATAGAAATACCAACAGGCAGCAGCCTGACCTACCTGTCACTGCTTCCTTACCCACGTTGCTGTGATTAGGCTGTCACCTCTGAACCTGTGCTCTCACTCCTGATACCAGACTCTGTAACTGAGCCTGTCACTGGGTCAGCATGGCACACCACCAGGGCAATGGGGCAGGGTCCCCCACTACAGACCAAACACCCAGGAAGATAGCCCTCATCACTGGCATTACTGGACAGGTAAGGATGTATCCCTATAGCCATAGCCTTTATCACTAGCATCCCATGGTCTGATTGGACAGCTCTGTGTATCTGTGCCAGTAAGCCCAATTATTAGGGCAGCATCTGGCAACATATGGCAGTAAAGCACTTATAATGATATACATCTATGACACGTTTCTGGAAAGCATTAAAAAATGTGTTTCCTGGGTCATTCACTACAAGAACCCATAACCCATCACCATTTTGTTAATATTGTTTCATTTTGTCACTGTAGCTGGAAACCATTCATTGAGTGTGTACATCACAGAGCTGTATGCAATGCCTGCCATTTTTCAAGTTTAAAGGTTCCTGATCTGTAAGACTAGATGTGCAAAACTATATACAGTATATATTATTGGCATCATGAGTGGCTGCATGTAGTGTATTTGTTGTATAGTGTCCTGTGTGAAAGCTGAAGGTGACACTCGTATGCAACAATTTCAATACTTCTTTTGCATCATGGCATGTTATTTGTTGCAGTGTTTAAATCAGGAGGAAAAAAAAACATGCGTGCACACACACAACCTGTTACATGAATAAAAAAATGTCTACCAGTGTCCCTGGCATGCACTGTTTTGGGCACCTCACACAAATGTTATTACTGCTTATTTACCATATATACTCGAGTATAAGTCGACCTGAATATAAGTCGAGGCCCCTAATTTTACCACAAAAAACTGGGAACTTATTGACTCGAGTATAAGCCTTGGATGGGAAATGCAGCAGCTACTGGTACATTTCTAAATAAAAATAGATCCCAATAAAATTACATTAATTGAATATTTATTTACAGTGTGTGTTTCTGTAGTGTGTGTATATAATGAATGCAGTGTGTGTTTGTGTAGTGTGAATGCAGTGTGTGTGTATGTATATATATAATGAATGCAGTATGTGTGTATATAATGAATGCAGTGTGTGTGTGTGTATATATATATATATATATATATATATATATAATGAATGCAGTATGTGTGTATATAATTAATGCAGTGTGTGTGTGTTTGTGTAGTGTGTGTAAACTGGGTGGGGGGGAGGGCATTTTTATTATTTAAATATTTGTATTTTATTTAAATATTTGTTTGTATTATTGTAATATTATTATTATTTTTTTAATGAATTGTTTAATTTTATTTTTTGTCCCCCCTCCCTGCTTTTTGCCTGGCCAGGGAGGGGGGCTATGTGAATCCCTGGTGGTCCAGTGGCATGAGCTGTGCAGGGGGGGGACGGCAGTACTTATTGTTGTACTTACCTTTTGTAGCAGCTCCGCTCACCTCCCCCGTTCAGCTCACAGTGTAAGTCTCGCGGTCTGCGTGCCGCGCAAAGCGTTGCCACAGTAACCTGACACCCGCGGGTCTCGCGAGACTTACACTGTGAGCTGAACGGTGGAGGTGAACGGAACTGACCGGAGCTGCTACAAAGGTAAGTAACAGCTTGCTGCCGCCCCCCCCCCAGGACCACCGGGCTTTTCATGAGCCCGGCGGTCCTGGTCTGTATTATGGCAATGTAAAAATTGAAGCTCTAAAAAATACTACAATTTCCAATTTCAGGAATGTGATATAATTACATGAGAAATCAACATAAAAACTCAGATAGTACAGTTTTGTCAACATCTAATATTACATAACAATGTGCTCTAAATGGTGGTGAGTAATACACTCACATTTGCAGGAGCCTTTTTGGAAACAGGCTCTAAACAAGTGGGCTTCTGTGCATTTAGTACCTTATTGAGTAGCACTGGGATTTGATATTACACCAAGCGTGGTCTCCTTTGTTTTTTTTGTTTTTTCTGTTCCCGTTGGAGGTGTATATTATACAGTTACTCAAGAAGAGGTGTTTTTTTGTGCCCAGTGGTCTGTTCAACTCCCATTATTTAATTTAAAGCCTTCACCTGATGCCCATGGACAACTTCCCTTATAGCAATATGGGGGTCATATCGACCCCATAGTTTTTGTTTTGTTTTTTCTAATTAGGGGATACATTTTTGTACATATTATTAATATTGTTTTTAAATGTATCTATCTTAAAGGGACACTATATTCACAAAACAACTTTAGCTTAATGAAGCAGTTTTGGTGTATAGATCATACCCTTATAGCAGGGATTCCCAATTAATGTTTCCTGTGGAACCCTTTGATATAGTCCCCCCACCCCCCAGTATGTGTCAAGGTGTGTGTATCTGTGTTTGTATGTGCCAGTGTGTTTGTCAGTGTGTATCTGACACACACACACACTGGCACATAGTGGCACACAGATACACACAGTGTGGATATATCTGTGTGTCAAGGTGTGTGTCTATGTGCCAATGTGTCTGTGTATCAAGGTGTGGGTATCTATGTGTCAGTGTGTATGAATCTGACACACAGATACACACCGTGACACACAGTGTGTATATATGTGTGTGTGTGTGTATGTATCTGCGTGTCAAGGTGTGTGTATCTGTGTTTGTATGTGCCAGTGTGTGTATCTGTGTGTGTGTATGTATCTGATACACACACACACTTGCACATAGTGGCACACAGATACACACACACACAACTTGACACACAGGTACACACACACTCACATACACACACTATGATGCACTCTCACTGAGAAACACACATACTCTGACAGACACACATACAAACACATATGCATTGTCACTGACGAACACATACACATTCACACACTCACTGACAAGCACACATACACACTCACTGACAAACACACATACAAACTCCTTAACAGACACAGACCTACCTTTGGGAGTGCTGGTATGGAGTCTCTATTTCCCTGTGGTCAAGTGGGGCTGCTGGGCTGAGCGGCTGGCGTGCAGTCCCTGGGGTCCAGTGGGGCTGCTGGGCTGAGCGGCTGGGGTCCAATGGGACTGCTGAGCGGCTGGCGTGCGGCTGTACAGTGCGGGCGGCGAGGGAGCAGTGATCTTCCTGCTCACCTCCCTTGCGCGCCTCTTAGTGATGCCGGAGTGACGTCATATTCCGGCTCTGGCATCACTGATGTGCGTGCGAGGGAGCTGAGCAAGGGAGAGTGCTCCCTCGTCGCCTGCCTCAATTATAGCGGCAGCCATTTTGTTTCCCCAAATTTTGTCGGAACCCCATTTGTGTTCTCGCGGAACACCAATTGGGAAGCGCTGGCTTATAGTATCACTGCTCAATTATCTGCCATTTAGGCGTTAAACCACTTTGTTTATACAGCCCTAGGCACAACTCCATGCATGTGACATCCACAACATTCCTAAACCGTTCCTGTAAAGAGTCATCCAATATTTACACATCTTTTATGGCAAATTCTGTTTACTTTGGAATGTATTATCTCCTGCTCTGTTAATAGCTGGCTAGACCCTGAAGTAGCCTGATGTATGTAATTAAAGTAAAATTTACAGAACTGGAGATACAAACTTTTAACTTGATTAACATCTGATTGAAAATGAAACCATTTTGTTTTCATGCAGGCTGTCAGTCACAGCCAGGGGAGATGTGGCTAGGACTGCATAAACAGAAACAAAAGTGATTCCTAAATGGCAGTGAATTGAGCAGTGAAACTCCAGAGGCATGATCTATACACAAAAAACTGCTTTATTAACCCCTTAAGGACCGGCCTGTTTTTGCGATGTTTGTACGTTAAGGACCAGAGCAGTTTTAACACTTTTGTGGTGTTTGTGTTTAGCTGTAATTTTCCGCTCTCTCATTTACGGTTCCCATACAAGTTATATATTGTTTTTTTCACGACGAGAAGGGCTTTCTTTACATACCATTATTTGTATTATGTCATATATTGTACTAAAAAAAAAATGAAAAAATATGGTGAAAAATTTAAAAAAAAACATGTTTTTGGACTTTTACTTGAAAAATCTTTTACTTATCTACAAAAGCTAATGAAAAAAACTGCTAAATAGATTCAAAATTTTATCCCGAGTTTAAAAACACCCAGTGTTTACATGCTTTATTGCTTTTTTTTGCAAGTTATAGGCCTATAAATACAAGTAGGAAATTGCTGTTTCAATATATATATACATTTTAAATGTATCAATAGTGACATTGTAACACCGTTATCTGTCATAAATGCCCGAAACACACCTAACATGTACATATTTTTTTAAAGTAGACAACCCAGGGTATTCAAAATGGGGTATGTCCAGTCTTTTTTAGTAGCCACCTAGTCACAAACACTGGCCAAAGTTAGCATTTATATTTGTTTGTGTGTTAAAAATGCAAAAAACGCTAACTTTGGCCAGTGTTTGTGACTAGGTGGCTACTAAAAAAGGCTGAACATACCCCATTTGCAATACCTTGGGTTGTCTTCTTTTGCAAATGGTATGCCATCATGGGGCTAATTCTCATTCCTTGGCTAACATACGCTCTCAAAGGCAACCTAACCAATCTGACAAATTTCAATAAAAAAAAAAAAAAGTAAAATCAAGCCTTATATTTGACCCTGTAACTTTCACAAACACTATAAAACGTCTACATGTGGGGTACTGTTATACTCAGGAGACTTCGCTGAACACAAATATTAGTGTATCAGAACAGTAAAATATATCACAGCAATAATATCCTCAGTGAAAGAGCTGTTTGCGTGTGAAAAATGCAAAAAACTTCACTTTCACTGACAATATCATCGCTGTGATATTTTTTACTGTTTTGAAACACTAATATTTGTGTTCAACGAAGTCTCCCGAGTAAAACAGTACCCCCATGTACAGGATTTAGGGTGTCATAGAAAGTTACAGGGTTAAACACAGTGCTAGCAAATTAAATTATCTGGACTTTCGGCCTGGGTTGGCAGGCAGGTCCCTCGAATTGCAATCATTAAAATTACTTAATTAGGTAAAAATATTACATAAATATGCACGTATAATTTTAATATATATACATATTTATATATTTGACGTCTACGTGTATATTTATGAAATTATTTATGTAATTATGTATGTGGACATATGTATATTTCGTATTATTTTTATTTATTTATTTATACATAAATATATATATATCATTACATTTTAAGTGTATTTTGATATAAATATATATATATATATATATATCAATATTAAAATACTGTTAGAATATATTTGCATATATATATATAATTTTTTTTAATTATTAAAAATTATTTTTATTTTTTGTTATTTATTTTTATTAACATATTATTTGTATTTTATAATAATATATATATACCATATATATGGTTATTATATATATTGTATATATTCGTGTGTAATTTAAATATAAGTGTATTTTTATATTAATATACGTATATATAAAAATACACTTAGTATGACATTATATATATATATGATATATATACATATATTATATATAGGTATATATAGATATAATACATGTGTGTGTATATATATATATATATATACATATTATATTTTTTTTTACACTGATTTTTTTTTTTTACTTTATTTTTTTGATTTTTCACTTGCAGGGAGACTGCCTGTCAGCACAGACAGTCCCCCTGCAGGCAGACACATGGACCCCTATTGCGGTCATGTGATCGAGTGATCACATGGCCGTGGGGTCCTGATCTGCCGAGGGGGGACTGCCCGGGCAGACAGGCAGTCCCCCTGGACCGGGAGGAGAGCTGATCGCCGCCGTGGGACCGACGGCGATCAGGTAAGTTGCCCAAGACCGTTATGACGGTTCAGGACCGTCAGCGGTCCAAACGCACGTTTTACCCTTAAGGGGTTAAACTATCTTTGTTTTGGGACTGTAGTGTCCCTCATCTCATCTGCAACATGACTGGCTAGTACCCTTATTATGCAAGTTTCTATGCAGAAAAGTAATATCCTGCTAACACTGCACCTGTAACGTAGGCCGGCTGGAAGTGACAGCCTGTCACTTCCTCCCAGCGTCATGCGGAAGGGAGAGGAGGCAGCCGCAGCATGAGGGGAGAGGAGCAAGTGTGTTTGTATGTAATGTTTGTGTTTTATTGCAGGGGTGTGTTTTATTGCAGGGGTGTGTTTGAATGTTATGTTCACTTTCAAATGCGGGTGTACATTTACATGGTTACATAGCTGAAAAGAGACTTGCGTCCATCAAGTTCAGCCTTCCTCACATATGTTTTTGCTGTTGATCCAAAAGAAGGCAAAAAACCCAGTCTGAAGCGCTTCCAATTTTGCAACAAACTAGGAAAGAATTCCTTTTTGACCCCAAAATGGCAGTCAGATATCTCCTTGGATCAAGCAGCTATTACCCCGCTAATTAGAAATTATATCTCTGTATGTTATGTTTTTGGAAGTATTTATCCGATTGCTGTTTAACCCCTTAAGGACACATGACATGTGTGACATGTCATGATTCCCTTTTATTCCAGAAGTTTGGTCCTTAAGGGGTTAAACATCTGTATGGACTCTGATAAAACCACATCTTCAGGCAGAGAATTCCATTAGGGATTGACCCATATTGATTTTTTAGAGCCGATACGGATAATCTGTGAACTTTCAGGCCGATAGCCAATAACTTACTGATATTCTGTACATTTACCATTTTGAAAAAATAAACAATTTCTACACAAATCTACTGTTAACCGAACAAGTTTATTATTATTATTATTATTATTATTATTGTTTTTTTAAGGTAAATGCACAAAATATACATGTCAGTCAGAATTTTTTATGTTTTCAAGAATATATGTGTGTGTAGCCAATGCAGTGAGAGTATTTGATTAGTGGATGCAGTGTGTGTGTTTGTGTAGGGGTGTGTATGTGTAGTGGATGCAGTGTGTGTTTGCGTAGTGTGTATATAATGAATGCAGAGTGTGTTTGTGTAGTGTGTATAGTGAATGCAGTGAGTGTTTGTGTAGTGTGTATAGAATTAATGCAGAGTGTGTTTGTGTAGTGTGTAGTATGTGTATAATGAATGCAGTTTGTGTGTAGTGTGTGTGTAGTGTACGTAAAGTCAATGCAGTGTGTGTGTAGTGTGCGTAAAGTGAATGCAGTGTGTGTATAGTGAATGCAGTGTGTTTGTGTAGTGTGTATATAATGAATGAATGCAGAGTGTGTGTTTATGTAGTGTGCGTGTGTGTGCGTGTAGTGAATGTAATGTCTGTGTAATGTGTGTGTATATAATGAATGCAGAGTGTGTGTTTGTGTAGTGTGTGTACAAGGCCAGATTAAGAGCCCAGTGGGCCTGGTGCTGACAATTATGATGGGGCCTAATTTCAGAATCTTAACGACCAAAAACACAAACAGTCAGACCTCCTAAGCATCATGTATCTGATGGAGATGGTGCTGGAGGGAAACACAAAGGATGCAGCTATAAGAAAACACATACTCTATGCTAATCTCTCTCTAATTTATGCTTTCATCTTTCAAGTAAATCCATACCCCGTAACAGCAGTATCCAGTGAAGCAGGAAGTCAATGGGTGGGGTAAAAGGGTGGGCCACTGATGCAAATCACGTGACCAGAACTGCCAAAAGGGGCGAACATGCCCAAAAAGGGGGCATTTCTGTCCAAAGAATTGGAAGGCCAGCCTAGCATCAGTGTCCCTATGTATCACAGTGTCAGTGTCCCCATGTTGCCCAGTCCCCTAGTCTCCCAGTGTCCTCACATCTCCCTATGTCCCCATGTCTCAGTGTTTCCTGTGTCACTAGGATACTAGGGGACACTGAGAGACATGTTGACACAGTGAGACACCTGGAGACACAGAGACACCAGGGGACACTGAGACACTTGGGGACACTGGGAGACATAGGGGCACTTGTGGATACAGACATGGGGACACTGGGAGACATGGGGACACAGACACTGGGAGACTAGGGAACACTGGAAGACTAGGGGAGACTAGGGGACACTGGGAGACACTGGGAGACTAGGGGACACTGAGACACTAGGGACACTGGTTGGGAGGCATGGGGACACAGACACTTAGGTAAACTGGGAGACATGAGGACACAGACACTAGGGACACTGGCTGGGGGATATGGGGACACTGAGACACTAGGGACACTGGCTGGGAGACATGGGGACACTGAGACACTAGGGACATTGGCTGAGAGACATGGAGACACTGAAAAATGTGGGGACACTGGGAGACTAGGGGACACTGAGACACTAGGGACATTGGCTGGGAGACATGGGTACACTGTGAGACATGGAGACAGTGTCTCCATGTCCCAATGTGTCTCCCAATGTCCCTATGTCTCTCAGCATCCCCATGTGTCTCAGCATCCCAATGTCTCTCAGTGTCCCCAAGTGTCTTTGTCCACTATTGTCTGTGTCCCCTAGTGTCTCAGTGTCCCTATGTTTCCCTGCTGCCTTTCTCCCCATCCTTCACTTCCCTGAGCTGTAGTCTGTCTCTGCAGACTGGGAGCTGCTGTTTGAACTCTCTGTGCTGTGTAGTTGCTCCCCTGCGGATCAGTGAGTAGAGAGCGGCAGAGAGGGATATGCTGTAACTTCCTATCCCTGCCTCTCTCCACACACAGTGACCCCTACTGGCTGGTGCTGGTATTGCAGAGTAATCTTGGTTTATACTGAGAAAAATATCTGCATTTGTATTGCCGGTATTACTGCAATACCGGCAAGGCCAGGCAGCCTCAAATACCGGCTGTGCCAGTAAAATACCAATCAGGTGGCAAACCCAAGAGTAACAATTTTTTTTTTGTAAATGGGCCTATTCCATGGGCCTGGGCCTGGGCCTGGAGCTGCAGCTCAATCAGCCCCTATGTTAATCCGGCCCTGTGTGTGTATAGTGAATGCAGTATGTGTAGTGTGTTTATATAATGCAGAGTGTGTGTGTTTGTGTAGGTATGTAATGTGTGTAAAATGGGGGGGTACATTTTTATTTAATCATTTTTTAAGGCGGGTGGGGTATAGCATTCCCTGGTGGTATGGACTGTTCAGTGGGGGGCCGGCAGCAAGCCCTTACTTACCTTCCCAGCAGCTCCCTTCAGCTCCCCTGTCTAAATCTCACGAGTCCCCGAGATTTAGACAGGGGAGCTGAAGGGAGCTGCTGGGAAGGTAAGAGCTTGCTGCGGACCCTCCAGGACCGCTAGGCTTGTCATGGGCTCGGCGGTCCTGGTCTGCATTATCAGCAATATCGGTATCTCTAAAGGCCGATATTGCTGAAAACACTGAATATCGGCTAGACCGATAATCGGTCGATTCCTAAATTCCATATGCTTATTGCTCTTACTGTAAAAAATCATTTTCTTTGCCTTTAGATGAAATCTCCTTTCTTCCAGCCTAAATGTGTTGCCTCATGTCCTATGTATAGCCCTGTTTATGAATAGATTTCCAGATAATGGTTTGTACTGGCCCCGAATATATTTGTATAATGTTAACATATCCCCTCTGAGGCTTTGTTTTTCCAAACTAAAGAGATTTACATTTTTTAACCTTTCTTCGTAACTAAAATGCTCCATTCCTTTTATCAATTTTGTAGCTCGTCCCTGCACTTTTTCTAGTGCCATGATATCCTTCTTTAGAACAGGTGCCAAAATTTCACAACATATTCAAGGTGTGGTCTTACCAGAATTTATGCCTCTATACATGACAATACCTTACTGGCCTTAGCAACTGCAGATCGACATTGCATATTGCTGCCTAATTTGTCATCTATAACAAATCCCAAATCCTTATCCCTAATTTACTACCATTTAGGGTGTAAGTTGCTTGTGCATTCTTGACCCCAAAGTGCATGACTTTGCATTTCTCTACATTACATTTCATCTGCCATTTTAGTGCCCAGTCCCCCAATCTATCTAAATCCCTCTGCAGCAAAGCAATACCCTGCTCACATTTTATTACTTTACAAAGTTTTGTGTCATCTGCAAACACTGAAACATGACTTTCAATGCCTTATGCAAGATCATTTATAAATATGTTAAATAGAAGCGGTGTCAAAAAAGAACCCTGATGGACACCACTTACCACTTTTGTCCAGCCTGAAAATTTACCATTAATGACAACTCTTTGTACTCTACCCAAGAACAAGAATATTAATCTAGACCAATTTCTTTTAGTTTGAAGACTAACCTATTGTGAGGAACCATATCAAATGCCTTGGCAAAATTCAAGTAGATCATATCCACTGCAACACCCTGATCTATACTTCTACTTACTTCTTCGTAGAATGTAATTAGGTTAGTTTGACATGACCTATGTTTCATAAAACCATGCTGATTATTGCTAATAACAAAGTTCTTCCCAAAGAATGTCTGAATATTACCCCTTAATAGCCCTTCAAATATTTTCCCAGTCACAGAAGTTAAAAATTGCTCACAGGTCTATAATTTCCAGGCAAGGATTTTGAAGCCTTTTTAAATTTAGGAACGACATCTGCCTTCCTCTAATCTTCTGGTACAATACCTAAAACAAAAGAATCTTGAAATATTAAATACAGAGGTTCACTTATTTCCCCACTTAGCCCCTTAATTATTTGTGGGTGAATACCATCAGGCCCCAGAGCTTTATTTACATTAATTTTCTTTAACTGCTGTAGCACCTTGTCTTGAGTCATGCAGTCACAAGTTATCTGCAAGTTGTTTTGCAGCAATCATTTGCATATCTCTTGCCATATGATCCTCATTAATATATACTGAAGAAAAATAGTTATTTAAAATGTCTGCCTTTTCCTGGTCTTCATTAACTAACAGACCCATCTTTGTTTCCAGTGTACCTACACTTTAATTTTTTTTTTTTTTTTTTTAGAATTTATGTACTTGAAAAAAGTTTGGGGATGATTTTGCATTCTTTGGCTATCAATTTCTCATTTTCTAGTTTAGCCACTTTATTTGCCTTTTTTGCAAGCATTATTGGCTTCCTTATATCTTATATAGGATGCCCCTGATTTGTCCTATTTAAATGCTTTAAATGCCATTTTCTTATCTTTAATCTCTTGTTTTACTTCTCTACTAAGCCACACTGGTTTCAATGTGTTTCTTTTATATTTATTACCCAATGGTACATACTGAGAAATGTACCTTTTTAATATTTGTTTGAAGAGTTTCCATTTATCCTCCGTGTTTGTTTCACTAAGGAGTTTATGCCAGTCGTTATGTTGTAGAGCTGCCCTAATCTTATGGAAATTGGCTTTTTAAAAGTTATACGTTTTAGTATACTCCACGTGCTTTTGCTTTTTTGAGATTATTTCAAAAATTACTATATTGTGATCACTATTTCCCAAAGGCTCCCCTACTTGAATGTGGGTCAAAAGATCAACATTGTTTGTTATTACAAGATCCAGACAAGCATCCTTTATAGTTGGTGCTTGTACCAGTTGTGACATGAAGGTGTAATTTAACACATTCAAAAACCTAGTCACTCTATCCCAATTTATGTCCGGTTAATTAAAATCTCCAGTAATTAACGTGTTACCCAGATTTGCAGCTTTGCCAATTTGCTCTAACAGCTGTTCTTCCTCATTAATATTTACATTTGGTGGTTTATAACATATCCCAACCAATAACTGATTTCCCTTTGTTTGCCCCCAAGCAGATATTGTGACAAACTGCCTTTTGTCACTGGGTTTTTATGTGACCAACTGCCCTTTTCCCATGGCTTTTGGATGAGCCTGATTGCCAGCCTCCTGCCTCATGACTCTGGCCCTGGGGTAGTATAGCCCTTTAAAAACTATATGTGGGCATATTGGGACTTTTAAAAGACTTTTGCTGCCCCTTTGAAGCCCTGGGAAGGTGTGCCTCTTCCTCTTCCCCTTCCCCCATTTCCTGTCCCATTGTTCTCCAGCAGGGCGTTGTCCCAGGGATACTGCCAGACCAGTTTAAACTGACTGCTTTGTTCCTCCTCAATCTCTCATCAGCCCATGCTAAACTTTAACCCTATGGCAAATTTACTCTGTTCGTTGGGTCTGAGCGCTGTTCACCTATATTGGGCGCTCAAATCCGAGCTGTCTGGGGATAAATGTGGGGGTTCTGTGTAATGTAATATTAATTATGTATTTTTATGTATATTACTGTTGGTGTAAAATGGAGATATTTTCTGTACCTGGAGATAATTGAGTTTACTGCAGTTCCTTAAGCCAATTATCTCCAGGATAGAGGGGAGGGGTTTTACTGTGTATGTGGGAGTGTTATTTTGTTAATTAGTGTTCCCATTGGCTTGTGACCCTTTTGTCACAGTTTACCACCAGGTCCAGGGGGTGTGCCTCTGGCCTGAAAACTTGTATAAAAGAAAGCCCTGTGTGTTGATTAAAGAGATCATCTTGTACCTTCATGAAGTTTCGGCTCATGTTTGGGGGATTGGAGAACAACTACACTCTGGGGATTGCTATAATCACTTTACTCCCCAGGGTATAATCACTACGCTCTGCTAAGAGCTTGTTCCTGTTCCTGCTCTCTGGAATTCGGAGAGGTCGACCTTCTGGAAGCTGGATACACGCACAGACAGACTGCTGAGCACACGCACAGACAGACTGCTGAGCACACGCACAGACAGACTGCTGAGCACACGCACAGACAGACTGCTGAGCACACGCACAGACAGACTGCTGAGCACACGCACAGACAGACTGCTGAGCACACGCACAGACAGACTGCTGAGCACACGCACAGACAGACTGCTGAGCACACGCACAGACAGACTGCTGAGCACACGCACAGACAGACTGCTGAGCACACGCACAGACAGACTGCTGAGCACACGCACAGACAGACTGCTGAGCACACGCACAGACAGACTGCTGAGCACACGCACAGACAGACTGCTGAGCACACGCACAGACAGACTGCTGAGCACACGCACAGACAGACTGCTGAGCACACGCACAGACAGACCGCAATACAGCAGCTGACCAGTTATCTCGCTTTCAGTTCCAGGCATTCCAGGAAACTCTTCCTACTGCCTCACGACTGGATACAGCCAGTTCCAGGCATTCCAAGACCTAATAATGGATTAGATGAGTTGTTGAACCATAGCCATGTATCGACAAAATGGATCTATCACTTAATACTCGTCCTTATACAAAAGATTCATAGCAGAACATAACATAACCAACTTGATTGATTTAACATCTCTGGTAGGTTCGCTACTTTTTGCCAGCTTAAAGGGACACTATAGTCACCAGAACAACTACAGCTTATTGAATTTGTTCTGGTGAGTAGAATCATTACCTTCAGGCTTTTTGCTGTAAACACTGTCTTTTCAGAAAAAATTCAGTTTTTACACTACGCCTAGTGATAACTTCACTGGCCACTCCTCAGATAGCTGTTAGAGATACTTCCTGGGTCATGGCTACTTAAAATGCATCCAAACATTCAGTATATCCTCCCTCTGCATGCAGACACTGAACTTTCCTCATAGGGATTAATTGATTCAATTCACCTCTATGAGGAGATGCTGATTGTCCAGGGCTATGTTTGAATCATGCTGGATCTGCCCCCTTGTCAGTCTCAGCCAATCCTATGGGGAAGCACTGTGATTGGATTAGGCCACCACTTCTAATGATGTCAGCAGACTGCTTGTTTTTTTTCTGAGACTAACAGCATGCAGATCTACAGCTTCAGGCTTGAATACAGTAAGATTTTGCTATATGTATGTAGGCATGAGGGGCCCAGGGGGGCTAGATGGTGGTGTTAACACTATAGGGTCAGGAATACATGTTTGTGTTCCTGACTCAATAGTGATCCTTTAAATTAAGACAATCTTACTGTACTATCAAGTTATGCCTGATTAGCATACATCACATGTTCTCTACTTTTCCAAACAATTCCAATTTTATATCATCCTATCCAATAAAGACTATACTTAAAGGTATACAAAGCAACCTGTAATGGAAATGCAGAAGGCATTTTTAAAATGCCCTTGTAATATACAATGTAACCAAAAAAATACAGAGAGTACTTGCACACAATCACATGTAAGGTGCAGGTATCTGGGTCACCTCTAAAAACCAAAATTATATAATACCAAAATACCAAAGGATACCACACTCTAGTTGCAGGAAAAGATACCGTATTTTTCGCTCCATAAGACGCACTTTTTTTCCCCTCAAAAGTGAGGGGAAATGTCTGTGCGTCTTATGCAGCGAATATGAAGCTTTACTTACCTGTCTTGTAGCGTTGGCCGGCAGCACAGGGCGCACCGCGGTACTGGAACTTGAATTTCAGGTTCCGGTTTCCGGCGGGACTGAAAGGAAGTGTGCACAAGCTGAGTACGCACTTCCTTTCAGTCCCGCCGGAAACCGGAACCTGAAATTCAAGTTCCAGTACCGCAGTGCGCCCTGTGCTGCCGGCCAACGCTACAAGACAGGTAAGTAATTATGGGACAAGGGGAGGGGGACAGTATGGAAGAGGAGAATATGGGATAGAAGAGAAGAATATGGGGAGGGGGATGAAGTCTATGGGGAGGGAGGGGGAGATGAAGTCTATGGGGAGGGAGGGGGAGATGAAGTCTATGGGGAGAGGGGAGATGAAGTCTATGGGGAGGGGGGGAGATGAAGTCTATGGGGAGGGGGGGAGATGAAGTCTATGGGGAGGGGGGGAGATGAAGTCTATGGGGAGGGGGGGAGATGAAGTCTATGGGGAGGGGGGAGATGAAGTCTATGGGGAGGGGGGAGATGAAGTCTATGGGGAGGGGGGAGATGAAGTCTATGGGGAGGGGGGAGATGAAGTCTATGGGGAGGGGGGAGATGAAGTCTATGGGGAGGGGGGAGATGAAGTCTATGGGGAGGGGGGAGATGAAGTCTATGGGGAGGGGGGAGATGAAGTCTATGGGGAGGGGCGAGATGAAGTCTATGGGAAGGGGGGAGATGAAGTCTATGGGGAGGGGGGAGATGAAGTCTATGGGGAGGGGGGGAGATGAAGTCTGGGGAGGGAGGGAGATGAAGTATATGGGGAGGGGCGAGATGAAGTCTATGGGAAGGGGGGAGATGAAGTCTATGGGGAGGGGGGGAGATGAAGTCTATGGGGAGAGGGGGGAGATGAAGTCTATGGGGAGAGGGGGGAGATGAAGTCTATGGGGAGGGGGGGAGATGAAGTCTATGGGGAGGGGGGGAGATGAAGTCTATGGGGAGGGGGGGAGATGAAGTCTATGGGGAGGGGGGGAGATGAAGTCTATGGGGAGGGGGGGAGATGAAGTCTATGGGGAGGGGGGGAGATGAAGTCTATGGGGAGGGGGGGAGATGAAGTCTATGGGGAGGGGGGGAGATGAAGTCTATGGGGAGGGGGGAGATGAAGTCTATGGGGAGGGGGGGAGATGAAGTCTATGGGGAGGGGGGGAGATGAAGTCTATGGGAAGGGGGTGGATGAAGTCTATGGGAAGGGGGGAGATGAAGTCTATGGGAAGGGGGGGGATGAAGACTATGGGGAGGGGGTGGATGAAGACTATGGGGAGGGGGTGGATGAAGACTATGGGGAGGGGGTGGATGAAGACTATGGGGAGGGGGTGGATGAAGACTATGGGGAGGGGGTGGATGAAGACTATGGGGAGGGGTTGGATGAAGACTATGGGGAGGGGTTGGATGAAGACTATGGGGAGGGGTTGGATGAAGACTATGGGGAGGGGTTGGATGAAGACTATGGGGAGAGGTTGGATGAAGACTATGGGGAGGGGGTGGATGAAGACTATGGGGAGGGGGTGGATGAAGACTATGGGGAGGGGGTGGATGAAGACTATGGGGAGGGGGTGGATGAAGACTATGGGGAGGGGGTAGATGAAGACTATGGGGAGGGGGTGGATGAAGACTATGGGAGGGGGGGGACACTATGGGACAGGGGAGAAAAAAAATATTCTGAACAAACTGTCCCATAGTAAGAAACACTATGGGACAGTTTGTTCAGAATATTTTTTTTCTGGGTTTCTTCCTCTAAAAACTAGGTGCGTCTTATGGTGAGGTGCGTCTTATGGAGCGAAAAATACGGTAATTAAATTAAAATTTATTAACACAGTAAAATTAGGTAGTGTTCGTCTATCCCATACAATGTTAAATATACTTTGCAATGCAAAGTGCAAAAGAAAACTAAAGTGATAAGTGCCTAATCACCATAAATATAATCCACTATTGCAAAAGTCTAAAGTAACCACAATATAAAATATACAACACACTGCCTACCAATGATCCTTTGGAATGAGCTAAACCTTTTATTAAGAAAATGGAGAAATAAGTCATCTGTGCAATCAAAGTACATGAAGAGTGGTCTAGGTGTCTATTAAATTGTCCCAAAAATGGACGAAGAAGCAAAAATAGGAAAAATAGAAAAAAAAATGGGAAAAATTAATAAAAAATATATAATACAAAAAATAAGCAAAGACGTTCTGTGTTAGGGTCTGGTCAGATCTCACCCATAAAGAATCAAGGAGGCCTCCTGATAAGTTAGTATTGAGATGTACATTCTTCAGAAAACAGGAATGGGACCCAATGTTTCCACAGTAGCTCTTTACAGGTCTGTCTTTAGGTAGTATGATCTTGTTATAGCAGGATGGAGGCAGGCAGATCCGGGGCCTTTGATTTATCGGATCAAACATGATAAGGATATAGACGGAGTCCCTACACCAAAAGGCAACCAAAAAAATGCTGTATTTGCAGACAATATTTTATTATTTCTTACTCGCCAGCATTTTTCTCTGAAACCCGTAATAGCGTTCCTCGAAGCATATGGCAAAGTGTCTTATTATAAAAATAACACGGCCAAAACCCAGGTGCTTTCTGTAAATATTCTGCATCACCAACTGAATGAATTACAGGCCTTAAATTATTTTGAATAGAGAAAATACACTATAGCTTATTTAAGGACACACTTGTCATTTTCAAATCATATTAATTTGAAGCAAAACCATTACAAACTACAGATTAAAATATCCTAAACTTTATAGGGTTGGTGTAGGACTAGGACTTTGTGGTTAGGACGGATTAATGCATTGAAAATTCTTGCGTTACCACAATTTTAGTTTCTATTTTAAACACTACCAATTGAAATACCTATAGCGCTTTTAAAGAAATACCAAAAGACAATAAATGCACACATATAGAAATGCAGGCCCCCGAGGGTTTCCTTGACAAGTACTTGCACTGCCATGAAAGATGGAGGCTTGAGTGTTCCAAATGTGGCAAAGTAATAGGGATCAACCGTTATTGATTTTTTAAAGCCGATACCGATAATCTGTGAACTTTCAGGCCGATAGCCGATAACTTACCGATATTCTGTACATTTACCATTTTGAAAAAATAAACTATATTTCTAAAGGTAAATGCACAAAATATACATGCCATGGGAGCTGTGTGTTTTTATGTAGTGTGTGTGTGTGTGTGTATATATATATATAGTGAATGCAGAGTGTGTGTATAGTGAATGCAGTGTGTTTGTGTAGTGTGTGTATATAATGAATGCAGAGTGTGTGTTTGTGTAGTGTGTGTATAGTGAATGCAGATTGTGTGTGTTTGTGTAGTATGTGTGTATAGTGAATGCAGTGTGTTTGTGTAGTGTGTATATAATGCAGAGTGTGTTTGTGTGTGTTTCTGTAGGTATGTAATTTGTGTAAAATGGGGTGGGGGCACTTTTTATTTAAATTCTTTTTTTAGTCCTCCCTCCATGCTTCCTACTTGGCCAAGGAGGGGGATATGGCATTCCCTGGTGGTCCGGTGGAATGGACTGTGCAGTGGGGGCCATGGTTTCCTGTCCTGGTTCCTGAGAGTGCGTGTACTATTCCCTTCCCCTGGCTCCTTCCCAACGGCTAGGTCAAAGATTGGCTTTCTTATGAATCAGCTAACGGTTAAGGCTTTAACTTGGTCCAACCCCTTATGGGAGAGCGGCAATTCCATTGCCCGTAATTATAGTGAGTTCCTAACAGCATTAAAAGCTACCTTTGAGCCTATGGGAATAGAGAAGAATGCAGCCAAAGCCCTGATGAGAATTAAGCAAGGCAGTCGTTCTGTAGCTGACTATGCTATAGAATTTAGGACGTTAGCCTCTGAGGTGGACTGGACTAACAGTGGTCTGGTGGCTTCCTTTTCTGAGGGTTTGCCTGAGAATATACAGGATGAGACTGCTGCTAGAGACCTTCCTGTCAATCTTAATGTTTATATAGCCTACATGATTGACATGGACAAAAGACTCAGGGAGGGAGAGAGAGAGAGGAACAAAACAACATACAAGACGTACCAACCTATCTATAGCCCCTCGTTTTTCCAACCCAGTTCCACTTCCAGAAGCTGATCCCATGCAATTGGGGATTACTAAGCTCACTGAGGCAAAGAGACAGCACAGATGAAACAAGGGGTTGTGTCTTTATTGTGGGAGGAAGGGACATCTAAGGGTCTCCTGTCCGGATCGGCCGGAAAACATGCGCGCCTGAGGCACGTTCGGGGACCAACCTTAGGTGTGATGTATATGTCCCCCAAATTGACTAAGAACCGTTTCCTTGTAAAAATTACTCTGTAAGAAAACTACTATTCAGTGTGAGGCCATGATCGGAGAATTTCCTTGATAGAGAATTCTCTGCTAAACATCTCCTGTCATTGAGGCAGAAAGATAGACCCATTGCAGTTGAGGTCATTGATGGGAGACCTCTTACCCAACCTCTCATCACTCAGGAAACATTACCTATCACTGTCTCAGTAGGCATCTTACATTCTGAGGAATTGGTTTTCCAGATTATTTCTTCCCCTTCCTGCCCTGTGATACTCGGTTTCCCTTGGCTCCAGAAACACAATCCACACCTAGATTGGATTAAAGGAGAGATTGTGGGTTGGGGAGAGAATTGCAAAAGTCATTGTGAACACCATATGCCACAACGTGTTGGTGCTATCAATGTACCTACTGCACCTCTCTTAACCACAGAAATTCCACCGCAGTATGTAGAGGTTAAAGAAGTTTTTAATAAGGTTCAGTCAGAGGTATTACCACCGCATAGACCCTATGACTGTGCCATTAATCTGCTACCGGGCACTATGCCTCCGAAAGGGGGAGTCTATGCGCTGTCTCCTCAAGAAACTCTATGTTTGGAAGAGTATATAAAATATGCTCTGAGAAACGGCCACATACATCCTCTTCACCTGCTGGGGCTGGGTTCTTCTTCGTCTCTAAAAAAATGAGACCTACACCCTTGCATCGACTATAGTTGCCTAAATAAAATAACAATTAAGAACACCTACCCAATCGCCCTTATTTTTGAACTATTAGACAGGCTAAAAGGTGCCAGAGTATTTACCGAAATCGACCTAAGGAGCGCAAACAACTTAGTCAGAATTAAGGAGGGACACGAGTGGAAAACGGCGTTCAATGCCAGAATGGGACATTATGAGTACCTGGTCATGCCATTTGGTTTGTGCAACGCTCCAACGAGATTCCAAGACTTTATAAACTATGTCCTCAGAGAATACCTCCACATGTTTGTGCTGGTGTACCTAGATGATATTCTAATCTATTCCCCAGACCTATGTACTCATCACGAACATGTGAAAACCGTGTTAAAAACTTTGCTTGAGAATGGCTTATATTGCAAGCTAGAAAAGTGCCATTTTGACTAGACTGAAAAACAATTCCTTGGATATGTAATATCCCCTTCTGGCTTCAAAATGGACCCACGCAAACTGGAGGCAGTATTGCAATGGCCGTTACCCAAAGGCGTTAAAGCTATACAACGCTTTATTGGATTTGCAAACTACTACCGCAAATTCATTAAAGGTTTTTCATCCGTGATAGCTCCTATCACCAACCTTACCCGAAAAGGAGCTAATTGTAATTCTTGGCCCAAGGAGGCAAAAGAGGCATTTGAGAAATTAAAATCTTTATTTGCTTCAGCACCTGTTATGACACACCCCAATCCTGCTAAACCTTTTATTTTGGAAGTGGATACGTCAGAGACAGGAGTAGGAGCCATTCTGTCTCAACAAGAGAGTCCTGATGCACATTTACATCCCTGTGGGTTTTTTTCGCGAAAACTAACTCTTGCTGAGAAACACTATGACATCGGGAATAGGGAGTTACTGGCCATTGTTCTCGCTCTCAAAGAATGGAGGCATCTCTTAGAAGGTACCAAAGAGCCACTTTTGATTTTTACCGATCACAAGAACTTGGCTTATATCAGGGATGCTAAGAGATTGTCCTCCAGACAGGCTAGATGGTCACTATTCCTTTCCCGTTTCAATTTTATTATGACGTACAGACCTGGTACCAAGAACACAAAGGCAGATGCGCTGTCTAGACAGTTTGAGACAGATGAGGTTCCCGAGCAAGAGGTGTTCTCGATTGTACCTCCTGAGTGTCTTGTTGCTACAACAATTTCCAAAGTGTCTTCTCCACTCTTATGTGCCATAATAGCAGATCAAACTCAGGCACCCGTTGAGAGACCACCGGACAAACTGTTAGTTGCGCCATAATTAAGTACAAAAGAGCTTGGGTTATTTCATGATAATTTGACAGCTGGATATCCTGGGATACATTAAACCCTCTCTGACATTTCTAGGAAATTTTGGTGACCGACGCTTAGGGGCGATGTCAAAGATTACGTAGGGGCATGTCGAATATGTGCAGTCTCTAAAGCCCCTCATAAATCTCCTCCTGGGTTGTTGCAGCCACTTCCAATACCAGACGCTCCATGTTCCCATCTAGCCATGGACTTCATTGTGGATCTCCCCAATTCAATGGGTATAACACTATCTTCATGGTTGATAGATTCTCCAAGACGGTGCATTTTATACCTCTTAAAAAAATGCCATCTTCTCAAGATCTTGTCCTAATATTCTTGCGTGAAATCTTTCGGTTACATGGGGTACCGAAAAACATTGTTTCAGGCAGAGGTACCCAATTTATTTCTAGGTTTTGGCGTTCTTTCTGTAAGCAGTTGGGCATAGAACTTTTTCCTCTTCGTATCACCCTCAGACCAATGGTGCAGCGTAGAGGGCCAATCAGGCCTTAGAATCCTATTTACGTTGTTTTATTGATGTCAATCAGTCAAACTGGTCTGAACTCCTGCCGATGGCCGAATTTGCCAGAAATAATGCGACTCATGAATCCTCCAATCATAGCCCCTTTTTTTGTGAATAATGGTTATCACCCCACTGTATTACCTTCTGATTTTTTCGGGCACTGATATTCCTGCTTTGGACGCCCGCTTAGCTTCTGTCCGAGACTTGTGGGCTTCGGTGAATATGGCATTACAGGCAGCCTCTAGACGTACTAAAGTTCAGGCTGACAAGCGGCGTGGTGCCAATCCTGTTTACCAAGTGGTGGTCTGTGACACTTTTGCACTTAGTGCTGCAATGTAAAACTTTGCAGTTCCATAGAACTGCAATGTATACATTTCAGCTCTAAGCCTGCCCTCTGTGGCTGTCTAACAGGCAACCACTAGAGGGCTTCCGGATTCTGGCCAGTTATCTGACGCTGGATGTTCTCACTGACCTCCAGCGTCAGATTTACCCCATAGGAAAGCATTGAATAATGCTTTCCTATGGGGAGGTCTAATGCGCGTGCGGCCATTGCCGCGCATGCTCATTAGGTCTCCCCTGCTGGCTGATGTCAATGGGGGAGGAGCGTGGGCAGAGCCTGACCCGGCTCGAGGGACTGGATTCAAGTAAGTAGCTGAAGGGATTTTAACACCTTCAGCCCTGCGGGAGGGGGCACTCCAGGAGCCTATAGTGCCAGGAAAAGAAGGCTTGTTTTCCTGGCACTATAGGATCCCTTTAAGATCTCTAGTCCATTTGGTAGCTTGGTTATATACTGTTTTGGCAGACATGCCCTCCACACTGAGTTGCAGTGTTTTTTAGTTTTCATTTCCACTAAGCCTTACTGAGAATCTGAAAATTGTGTTCCATTTACAAGAAGGCTACCTACATGCTGAAGCACTAGCTGAACTCTAATGGGATACTCAAAGCAACATAACTTACAAGCTCAGTGACATGACTTTCCATTGCACCTAAAGGCTGCACCCTTCTCTGCTACATTGAAAATGTGGAGCATACATGAGAATAAATGTTAATTTTGTGCCATATTCATGTCAGTAAATTATTGCAATAATTGGACTAACACACGCATATATACCAGTTAGAAGCATTAATCACAACAGATAAATATTATTTAAATCAAATCTGTAACTGCAAATACCATTTGATAATCTGACAATTGGACAGTCTTCAAAAAGCAGGCTTGCACATGCCAAGTAGAATCTCCAATTTGTTGAACTGTCAGCATTCCACTGTGGTGGTTGAGGAAAAGGGTCTAGGTTTCATTAGAGAAACGAACACACAGTACCATAACTACCATGGCCTTATGAAGTAGTTAGGGAGCCAGGAATTCCCTGGCCCATCTCAGTGTATTCTGGCAAGCTGTTTTGAAACCTACCTGCGTCTTGCAGATCACTTGTGTTACATTCAATATTATCAGAGCTGGAGGATCCAGATATCCGTTTTGTTCTACTTATTTATTGGCTGAGAAAGCTCAGTCTATGCCCTCATCCAATGAATGAATGCCAATGCTCCAGAAGACCAGACACTGTGTTGTTGCTAAACCATGCGGTTGTAAACCGTGCTTAGTTTGACAGATTACTCTGGAATGGGCTGTAGTGGTTATGCTGTTTTAAAGCGGCATTGTCATGGCGAATCCTGTTTTTTTTTGTTTTCTTTTAACCCCCTCCCCTTTCCGACTCCACTACATCTAATTGACCCCCTAGTCACCCCCAAATGCCCCTAAGCACTCCATATTACCTAGTTTTTAAACTTTATTTTCTGCCCGGACCTAGGTCCTGGGCGCCGCCATCTTTGTGTGGGTAGATGAAGGCCCTGTGGGAAACGTCATCTGCCCACACTAAATAGCGCTGTGAAATTCCTGCGCATGCCCAGTTAAACACTTAGGCATTCGAACGGGAATTTCATCTATTCGTTTATTCGTCAGAAAGACGAATGAATGAATAGAAACGTCAGGCGAACAAACAATATCGGTGTTCGTTTGTTTGTTCAGTTTATTACAAGGAGGAAGCTACCGGCACGCAGCTCCCTCCTTGTAACATGTAAAAATAGAAGCGTCAGGGAGCAGTGCTCCCCGCCACTTCCTAAGCCCCCCATGTCCTCCCTCACTTTATGGGGATCAATATGACCCCCATAATAGCATAAGGGAAATTTAAATCTCCTGAATGCCCCTACTCGCTATTCCACGAGTAGGGGCATGTCTACTAAACAGTGAACAGCCTGTGGCTGTTTACTGTTGTAAAAAAAAATAAAAGGCACGTTTTAACTAGCGAGCCCCTGGCCCCCACCCATGAGCAGAGGGTGGGGGCCCTAAATGAAAATGGGGGGGGGGGGAGAGGGACCTATTGTCCTCCCCCCTGGCCTCCAACCATTACCAGTGGGTGGGGACCATAAATGAGAATGTGGGGGGGACACCTATTGTGGTGGTCCCCCCACCCAAAACTAAAATTAATAAACCCCTACCTACACCTCTCACCCTAAAAATAGTGAGGGGGGAATACAATAACTAAGTACCTGTAAAAAATAAATAAATAAAACTTACCATTTGATGTCTTCTTTTTTTCTAAAATCTTCATTTTTCAGCCCCCAAAAAGGCCAAATAGAAACCATAATACCCGTCGGACTTGTAAAAAATAAAATAAAATAAACCCTACGGCATAGCGAGTAGGGGCAGAAATTACTAACACTAAGTAACCTTTACTTAGTATTAGTAAATTTGACTGAACGACCAATTTAGGTCTTTCAGCCTTTTGGTAGATAGCTCCCTAATACCGTGGGAAAAGCGGCTGCAAGATGCAGCCGTGGCACGAATAGGATCGTAGTTTAATTCATTCACATGAAATTCCGATATGAACAAAGTCCTGAAATGCATCCTAACACGAATAGAGAAACTGTTCTCATTCTGTTAGGACGCAATTCGGCAGTTTTATCGGCGTTCTGTCTAAGTGACAGGACGTTTGGAAAAAGTGAAAGAAAGCATCACGGGAACATGGAGGAAAGGTGAGATTTGTGGGAAAATTGCTCTGACCACCGGAAATGAAGCATACTATGCTCCTCAGCTGGTCAGAGATTGTCAGGCGTAGGAAACCTCCATAAGACAGTCCCTACTTTGTCTTATGTTTTAAAGAAAACTAGAGCAGACAGGAAGAAATTAAGCACAGATCCTGACAGAGGGGGAGAATAGGAATCGATTAAAGAAAGCTAAGTTCGGCATGACAGTGTCACTTTAAACGCTACTTTAATTGCTTGATGATGTCGCGTATGCCAAGAACATTTCAATTCCTGATGACTCTGAATGCGCACTGTAACATAATAACCTAAGGCCAGATAGAAACAAACTGACTTAACAATGGTCCCCCTGAAATATTATCAAGATATAATATGTCCAGTTTTTATAATTGTAAAAGTTTGATGGGTTTTGTAAGATAGTCTATACATGTGTAAATATTTAAACATTGTTTTAGAGAGTGCTTTTCAATTTTCAAGATTACTGAAATTCCATGGACTAATAGACGTCTGTGAATAGAAATAACCACAAAAAATACATTAACAAAAATACATAAAGCTAGTTTTTTTTTTATGTAGAGACTGAATAACTTAGGAACAAATGCTTACAAAAGAAACACAGCATTTTCTTGGCAGTATTTAATATAATTTGCTTTTCTACCTGTGTGCAATTGGCTGAACAGCTGAGAATACTGTGTTATAACCGGAAACCAGGGCATTTATGATTAAGTTCCTGTTATTGACTTACTTGAGAGAAAATGCCAAGTTTCACTAGAATTTGTACAGTAGACTCTCTGTGGGAGCCCTGTGTGAATGCTGTTGTGAGTCTCTAGACTTCTTTTAAAATTAATTTTTTGTTTTTTTTTATCCGTCTAAAATGAAATTCCTTTTTTAAATTCAGAGTAACTATAGTACAGTGGGTGGACAGGAACTAAATGACCTTCCCTGCATTTTCTTTCACATTTACTATTTTGAATTGTGAACTGGAGCCAGATTAGATATATTTTTTCCTATTGAATGTGTTTTAGTTTGAAGGTTGGGTAGGTTCATTGCAGTTCTGACATTCCAAACACACAATTAGAATAATTTCATTTGTAAGTATTTGGCTTCAAATGTGACGTAGCATGAGACTCATAGATCTATCTATCTATATGTGTGTGAATATATATGTATATAATATGTGTGTGTGTGTGTGTCTCTCTCTCTCTCTCTCTCTCTCTCTCTCTCTCTGTATGTATATTTGCAAACTTCAAAAAAGCAGTGTACTGGTTATAGTGGAAAGTATCTATTGTATTTTTTCCTGTTTGCATTCCAAGCGCGCTACTGTACACAACATGTTAAAAAGCTTTTTTTGTCATTAAATTTAAAGATATTTAAATGAACATTATAGTGTCAGGAACACAAATATGTATTCCTGACATTATAGTTCCAAAACTGCTTTTTAGGTGACTGGCCCCCTGTTAAAAAGTTGATTTTACTCGCCTTATTTCCACCACCGCACAAGTCTCGTCGTGGCCAGCTTGTCTGAGATAATCAAACAGGACGATTTAAGCCTAGGAAAGCATTGGATGGCTATTGTATAAGCACGTCAAAAAGCTGCACTGCGCCAATGCGTTGAATCACTGGATTTCTATGGGGAGCGTTCTGCATCTCCATGCAGAGTGTCGAGATCCTGAGCTCAGTGCTGCACACTGTGCTGCACTGTCCCAGAATGCATCTCTGGTGCCCGTTGAATGACTGACTCTAGAGGTGTTCCTAGGCAGTAATGCAAACACTGCCTTTTCTTTAAAAAAATGCAGTGTTTGTATTAAAAGCTTTCAAGGATAGGCTGTAGATCCCAGAATAACTACATTAAGCTGTAGTTGTTCTATTGGCTATCGTATCCCTTTAAGGCTGTAACAACCTTTCTGACAGCAAGGGTGCTTGTCAGATCAGGTTTTTCCACATCACTAGCCCCTCTCATGGTCTGAAGTTTTCTAAAGTTAGAGAAACTTTCTTTAGCTTTAGAAGACCTCTATTTTCCACCAAAATACCAAAAGTTTCCTTCTTTTTTTTTTTTTGTCAATCTGTATTTTATTGAGGTATATTAGATGGGATACAGAATAGAGAGAGGGAAATGTGCATTTAGGATACAGTATAGGATTCACTAACAATGGTATCGAACATTTCCTTAACATTTGTACCTCTTTTTTATATATTATGGTTGAACATTGCTTTTGTAGTCAGGATTAGTCGGCATCCAGTTTAATTCGCTTAACATTAGCTAGTTGTAAGGGAGTGGGTGCTCAAACTTCGCCGAAAATAAATATGCAGGTTCAATATTTCCCTGTTATGGAAGCTTAACTCAAATATTAAAAACTCGCGAACACAGTAAGTGAGATGCTGCTTGTAAAAGTGATTATAACATGCTAAAATCAGAAACAGGCTAACGTGGTTACATGAGCTAGTAACAATGTACATGTGATTTAAACAGGCTGTTTATCCAAAACGTGTAATAATCCTGTAATAGAGCCATTAAATACATTTATACCATGTCTACTACTATGTGGATTCTCATTTTAGTTGAGCATCAAGAGGGGTCTGACAGACAAGAAAAATCAGAGGAGAGACATAGATGGGGAGCACTGCATTAGTAAGCATGCCAGTTTCAGATTTCTAAAGTGGACAGGTGATTTACCGTATGCAATTATAAAGCAGAAAGGCAAGTATAAGTCCATCAGGATGGGGGTCGTCAGGGTATACAGGTGACTGCTGGCTGTTCCCATTGGGACACGCTCGCTCATGGATTCCCTGGTGCTTGAGGGTGCCCTTACACTTGTAAACTTCAAACATTATAAACATTAAAAAGTGGGCAGTGTTTGGAGTGGTTCCATGTTTCCCTGTTTGCTACCATGGGGAAGCTTGTGGGTCAGGAGTCCAGCACATCATAATAATGCATACATATATATTGGGGCTCCTAGGATAGGCATAAGAAAAAACATATGCGAGACATGAATAAACATATTAAGGGCATGTAACTGAGGAGAGTACCGCTGGTTGTTAATGGGTTGGTAGGCACATATAGCTCGAGTCCTTGTGGCTGACAGGTTGCGGAATGCACTAGTTTCAGCCTATGCCAGTCAGGTAAAGTCCCGGTAGCCAAATAAAATGTTCCTCAGGGGGCATCTGCCCCGGTCTCCAACAGCCATATGTCGGAGCTCCGTTTCTCTTTGTCGTTCGGCATGGGTATGGGAACGGGCTCTTCTTGATTTTTGTCCTGCCCGGTGAGGTAAGTCCCGGTAAGAGAATACCTTGATGGTAAGTCAGGTGGAGGGATGTGTCCCGCCCTCCGGTGTGTTTTGCCGTCTGGTAAGAGATTCTCATGCCTGATTTACAGGCTCTTCGCACGCTGGTCCGCTGTTGACCTTTCTGTCGGTCTCCCGCTGCCTTGGGATCCCTTGTGCGGCTCCCCCCTCCTCGAGCATTCCTGGTGCTGTGGGCAGAACCGGGGACTAATGTGGTCGCGGGGTAGCCGCTGTTTGTCTTCTTCCGCAGTTGTGGACTGAGTCTTGGGATTGTCTCCCTCAAGGACCCCTTACCGGGGATGCGGGAGCGGGTCTTGGGCTTTGCACGGGTCAGGCTCATATGTGGAGGACAGGCTGTCCCTCCATCTCTCTTTCGAGGCAGTGTGGTAGGCATGCTGTGCTCTGCTTCACGGGGTGAGGTTTGCGGCACGATCATTGTACATTGCCTCTCCTCCAATTTTTCCCAGAAAGCCGCAAAGATGGCGTCCAGACGGGTTAGCGTGGTGTCTATCAGGCCTCGTGGTAGGGTATGTAGCTTGGCATCCGCCATCTTGGCTGCTGTGTAGGGACAAGTTTCTTTTAGTGGATTCGTTAGCTTGGTCGTCTGCTCACTGTTAACAGGTACGTAGAGCCTGTATGCTAGGGCCAGGATAACCCCCACTGGCGGGGGGGGGATCTGGAGCCTCACCGGCGCTCACTTGGGCAGCAGATGGGCCGGCGGGGAGATCGGCCGCGTCTCCCACACCGCTCCAATAAGTAGGCCGTAGTGGCGTTGATAAGTCCAAGAGGCGTCTGGGTGCAACCGGGCTGGGTGCTGGTCGTCTCCTGATTCTGGATCGTCGATTTTGTCGTGAAAAATTCAGGCTTATATCTTTATGCAAGGTTTGTTTCACGGAGCTCACTGTGTGTGCGACCAGTCAGATCGGCTGCTAGGCTCCGCCCCCGTTCCTTCTTTTTTGTAAATGTATTTTTTATATTACAGATGTCCTATTTTTACTAATAAGGTCCACCTCCCCCTGAGACCAAACTAAAAGCTATAATAAAATCCAAACACCTGTCCTGCACTGAATGTGCTAATTCATTACTGGGTGGATCCAAAAAAAATTGTGTAAAGATGCCTTCATTCTCGAACTGGTTTCAAGAAAATTTGACACAGATATTCCAAGGTTTTAAGGAATCTTATGTCAAGACCACAGAGTATTCCAGTATGCAGGAAAAACGGTGAGGGGAAAAAGAGACCTAGTTCCCCATCTCCTTCGGATTTGTCATCAGAAATATTTTGAGTAGCTCAAAGTCTTCAATCGCAATCAAGGATTCGGAAATCGAAGGCTTTCCAGTGGAAGAAATGAGTAAGTTTTAAAAGAGGTCTCTCAGGTAATAGATGAAGTTGATTTTGGTAAAAAGAAGGAAAAAATGGTTTAATTTATTAAGCTGGATGCAGAAGGAATGGAAGAATCCTGAGAAAAGGGATTTCATTTCAAAGCAATTTAAAAACCTTTTTAAGTTGCAGGATTCTGAATCCTATGAAGCTCTGGTAGATGTACTATTGTCTCAGCTATCAAAACAATACTACACTACCAATTGGAGAGGTAACTGATCTAAGAGATCCAATGGGTAAAAGAGACATCTTGCAGACATATTTTTCAGTCAGCTGCTATTCCTAGTCAAGCGATCATTTCTGGAGCAGTAATAGCCAGAGCTCAGAATGTGTGGCTTCAAGCACTTGAGGATTGCTTATCAGGAGATCCAAGCCAAGACCCTTTTTTCCTATTAGATTGGTTAATGAATTTATTTGTGACATGACAGATGAATCCCTTAAACTTTGTGCTAGGAACATGGGCCTGTCTTCTGTAGCCAGAAGGGCTATATGGTTATGTCGTGGTCAGCAGACGCTGCCTTAGGACTGCCTTATATGAACTCCCATTTGAAAGAAATAAGCTTTCCGGTGCTCACTTGGAAAAATGTATCAAACAAATATAAAAAAATTGAGGTTCTTCCACAAGATTGAAGAAACAAGTGGAAAAAAGAATATTTTCCCAGAAATTAAAGATTTGATCAGTATAACTGACAGATTCTGTACATTTCTGAGACAGCAACAGGATTTCAAACCAAGAGATAAGAATGTTGTAAATTATGATGCTAGGATACAGGTTGAAGGAAAACTTAAAGCATTCATTCAACAATGGGAACTTACATAAAAAACATGGATAGTGAATACCATAAAGCATGGTTACAAAAAAACATTCTCCCAATTTCTTTAGTCAAGAATCAGGCTTCTTAACAGCATGCCTAGAATTACTTTTAAAAAAACAAACAGAATTATAAAACAAGAGTCACAGAGACACAAAATAATCTTCAGATTTCAGAGAAATGAAGGCAGTATGGAAAGCACCTCTAGCCTTTCTGGATTAAATCTGAGGTCACACAGTACCTATTCAATCAGACAACCTTACCACAGTAACGTATATAAACAGACAAGGAGGCACAAGATTTAGAAGTTTGTCTGTACTCTGCTCTGTAATTTTGGAATGGGCAGAAGAGAATTTAGAAGACATATCTGCAACAGAAACCAGATGTATACACACAATTTTGGATGATGTAAGCCAATCAGAATGGAAGCAAACATATTGGTCCTTAAGTAACGAAATATTGAGAGAAATTACTGCAAGATTCGGGATCCCTTCTGTAGATATAATGGCTACAAGAACAAACAAGAATGTTTGGCCTTTTCTTCCCTGAACAAAAAAGACTACCCAGATTTTCTTGATGGACTCTCAATCCTGTGGAAAGTTTGGTTTGTATATATATTTTCCCAGGTGGCTCTAGTTCCAACAATCTTGCAAAAGAGCAGGAAGTACAAAGTGTCCATCATTGCCATAATTCCCTATTGGCCCAATTGGGGGTGATTCTCAGAACTCAAGGCACTTTCACATAGCACACCATTTAAACTTCAATTTTTTACACAAATACCTTAGAACAAAGAGATATCAACAAAAGCCCTTCAAGCATTCAGGCTAAAAAGCCTAAAAGCTGCAATTGTAAATCTACTAAATAAAGACATTGAAGATGGTTAAAATCAACTAGAAATTACACTTAGAAAATCTACCTCAGAATATGGAACAAGTTCCATTTTCTGGTGTCAAAACACGTTTTCTCAGCACTAATTCTCCTGTGCGTGTTATCAAAGTTCGCACAAGATGGGCTAACTTCGAGTTTGGGTTTATGCCCACTCAAAGTGCAAGTTTCTGCACTTAGTCACTTTCGGGTTTCAGATATTTTGATAAGATTTTTTAAGGTTATCTGGCAATTGCGTCCTTCCAATAGAAAACATTCCTTTGAAGTTATCTTTCAAAATGGCATTTCAAATATCAATTCAAGCATTATCATCTTTTAAGTTTACCACCTCTCATCAAGATAAAGTGATTCTACATCCGAAACATCTTTTATACCCAACGTTCTCAGCACCACTCTGCCAGTCACAATCTTTAGCATTAAAAATCTATCTACGAAGATCCACACTTTGCATAAATTCTCTTAATTCATTTCATGGGATTTCACAAGGGCAAGGAAGATTCTAAACCAAGTATTGCTCGCTGGCTTAAGACACTCTCAACATGGCATACAAGCTGTAATGGGCATAACCACTCATTCTACCAGAGCTATAGCTACTCTTGTGCCGAAAAAGTGATAGTTTTCATTCAACTCTTTCATCTGCCATTACAGGCTTGACATATTTTCTTTGGCAGAAGCATCTTTTGGGCATAAGGTATTACAAACTCGCGACATCCCTAATATACTGCCACTATAGGACAGGAAAAACGGAAATTTTACTTACGGTACCATAAATTTATTTTTTACTTACTATATTCTCTCCCAAGTTTGTAATACATTTGTACTTTGGCATATATTTCGGTCTGGAGAATTTTTCTTCTTCTTGCTATTACTAACCTGCAGGGGTTAATGATGACCATTTTAAGCTACAAGGCTGTGGAATTACTAATTTGTTTTACATTTTAGATTTTTAGATACAGGCTACTTGTCCCGCGGGTTGCAGAACATCCTTAGTGTACTGCTGCTATACTATGGAAAAAAGTATTTACGGTTTTTAAAATTTCTGTTTTTTAAGAGATTTTATTACCCAATCCTAAATGATGAGAACAAATGCATTAAGCTGTATTTGTTCTGGTGAGTAGAATCAGTCCATTCAGACTTTTTGCAGTAAACAATGTATTTTCAGAGAAAATGCTGTTTGCATTAAAGCCTAGGGATACCTCCACTGGCCACTCCTTGGATGGCTACTAGAGGTGCTTCCTGGGGGCAGTGCTGCACAGCAGCACTGACATTCAGTGTTTCCACCCTCTCCATTGAGGCACTGAACTTACCTCATAGAGATGCACCAGCTCGTGCTGGTTCTGTCCCTGATTTGCCTCCTTGACAAGCTCAGACATTCCAATGCTTAGAAAGCATTGCAATTGGTCCTGATCACTACTTCTGATGATGTCAGCCAAGCAGGCAGATCAGGGGCAGAGTCAGCAGGAGCAGACTGGAATAGAGGTAAGTTACTATAATTAGAGGGCTATATTTAGATGGTGTTAGAACACTATAGGGTGAGGAATAAATGTTGGTGTTTCTGATCCTATGGTGTTCCTTTAATGCTTTTAAAACCAGTGTAAAATATGTGTTTGCACACAAAATGTGTAAAAGGAAATTGTGATCTTTTGTTTCACTAGACAAATGAAAAATGCTAAACAGAGTCTGATCATTTAGATTCTACATGAAACATAACTTGCAAGGAACACCTTTTTAAAAGTTCCTTATTCAGTTCTATTTGCCACAGTTACAATGTGATGAGTGGAACTTGCCCAACAGGGGCTTATGTGATAAATCACTTCCTGATGAAGCAGACACACTAAATAGTGCATTGAGGAAAGATGGTGTCCAGTTGGGCGCCAGAGGCTGGGAGGCTGCTACTGTGCATCATTGTAAATAGTGCATAACACACTATTATAATTCAGTGCTTGTGTAAGATGATTACAGTCCAATGGCAGCTAAAACGCCAAGTACGGAGTCTCTCTTGTCCGGTAAAAACTGGGTAACACAGGAGGTAGGTGCTGCGCCTAAATAGTGCTTATTTGGGGGTATGTAACGAGAAGAAGAAAAAAACGGAAGAAACTAATAATGTAGTATGTAAAAGACAAGTTTGTATACATATGATAAATTGTGCAGTCACCCTGTTAAGTCCCCTTATAATCACCAATGCGACCGGGCCAGTCATTTACATGACTCAGTCCGCGGCGCCATCTTGAATTTTTTTTGTAACCATCTTTACACTCTGTAAAGTTATTTTAGAGCAAAAGAAATGCTTGTTTTTTTATATATGCTACATATACTTACCTCCTACCACCCTGCGCTTTCAGATTATGTAGTCCTTTTACCATTTTTTTTTATATTTTTGTTAATTATTTTAGTCATGTGACTATGATGTCACAAAAACTGTTATTTAAAAAAACAAAAAAAAAACTTTTGCCTCCCTACGTAAGCAGCTATGGTCCCATGTATCCTGTAATACACTTTTGAGAAAGCCTATGTTTAGGTGAAACGCGTGTTCTAAATACTGATTTGTCTTTTTTTTTTAAATCTTATTTGCTTTTTTATTACTTTTTTATTGGACCTGCTTTTGCTGCTGCTGGATCTTTGGGCAATATCCTTGGTGGGGATAATACCACTTAAGCACATGGGATTGAGGAAACCATACTTGGCTCTTAAGCATGTGAGTAGGTTTTTTTTTTGTTGTAATTTGTATTTTATTTGGGTTTGTACAAATAGAACACTCTTTGATCATTGTATGGTTATAAAAGTAACAAAACTAAGACATGGATACACAATTGTAATAGCTTGGCTCAGCAAGCATGGGCAGATGCAAATTGTGGAAACCCAGTATACACATCAGTGTTATGTCGTCTAGGATGATATATGTATATAGTCACTGTAGTCTAGGGTATATGGAGATAGCCTGGAGTGCTGCTCACCTATAGTCACGTTGAACTAGGTTTCATGGCCACATGACCTAGCTAATTACAGATAGCCGCTTTATACTGAGTCGTAGGGCCCTAAGTTCACAATCGCTGTATTTAAGACACCCGACCCGTGGTTGGTATATCAGCCCTATGTATTCTCTCTGGACCAGGGCAGAAAGTTGTAAGAGTCATCTACTGTAGTTAGTCTCGTTAAACTAAGCCATACGACCATATAATCCTATGTTGCATTCCTATATTCATTTGAGCTAAGATATGGGTCACCATATTCCTATACTGCATACGTATTTTCAATTCAAACCAATATAATAGACAGTAGTGTCCCATACTGTATGTATATAAATGCGTCATCTCTGTAACCAAGATATATAACAATAGCTAACTAGTACCTGAAAGCATCTCAAATATATATTTAGCAACGCAAACATAAATTTAGCAGGTTAATCAACTGGAGCTGATCGCAGACCTACTGGTCTAATCCTCAGTATTATTCAAGTCACAGTTCCTTTGCTGTAAGCTGCTGTTCCCTCTGTTAGTCCCACTGGCTTCAGTTGTCGCAGGCATGCCTCCTTGTCCCCAGAGGAGGTCAGGGTCAGATTGGTGTCTCCTTGCGGGACAATCAGCGAGGTATCTCACCGAATGTTCCCTCAGCTGACCAGCTACTGGAGCCAGAAGCCTCTTTTCCATCAAGATGGGAAATGGTAGGTCGCTGAATACTGCCACTGTGCAACCTTCAAATTGGAACTTCCCCATGTCTTTGGAGCGGCCTGGACGGCAGCACGAACTGTGACATCCCTGGTGACCAGTATTATGTCTCTCGGTGCTCCGGTCGTCGCTATGCGGATCCGGAATGCGGTTGATATCAGCGTGGGGTCGGTGCCCCCCTTGAGGCCAATGGAAACGATCAGCCTCTGAATAAAGGGCTTCATCCCCTATCCTCTCTGGGATTCCGTGCAGGCGGATGTGCAGGAGCCTGAGCAGGGACTCTATCGCTGAGACCGCCCTGTTAAGTCTCAGTACTTGTTGGGCCAGGTTCTCCACCAGACCCGTGGTAGCCTGCAGCAGTGTGTCGCGGGTACTCTCCCTGGATTCCATCCCCTGGACTTTCTGGTGGAGAACCCATATCTCCTCCTGTGTCTCTCTCAGGTTGGCCATCCACACTTCCCTCAGGTCGGCCAGGAATCTTTTAATATCTCCTTTTGTGGAAGGAGCAGCGTCCAATTCAGCCTCCCAGTCCCGAGAGGTGAGTTCTTCTCTTCGTACGACTCCTCTGAGGCCTCATCCTCCTTCCGAAGTTCAGGCGCCATCTGGCAGAGCAGGCCTCTCAAAGGATAGCCTAATTTTGGGCATTCTAGGGTTCTCTCCGAGTTGAAATTTGCTGTGCTTGCTCCCCATATTGTCATCTGTTGGGGGGGGGGGGGGGGAGGGGTGACAAGTCTGTGTCCCCTTGAAGCTCAAAAGGTATTAAAATTGTTGAGTACTAGCGTTTCTGCTGCTTAGCTCAATTGGGACACGTCTGTGCTGTGGCTCTGTCGGCCACGCTCCCCATGAGTAGGTTTTTTATTTTTTCATAGTATTTTACACTCCATATTTTATGGTGTACACTATTGTGATTTATTGTTTTATTTATATATATATATGTATGTATATATATATATATATGTATATATATATATATATATATATATATATGTATATATGTATATATATATATATGTATATATATATATATATATATATATATATACACACACACACACATACACATGGTGGGGCCAGCCACAACGAGACTTGTGCAACTCTGGAAATAAGGTAAGTAAACAAGCTCTTTCTAACGGGGGCAAGAGACCTAAACTGAGCTATTTGAACTATAGCGTCAGGAATACGTGTTTATATTCCTGACACTATAGTATTCTGTTAAGGCAAAATAGATATACATATAATATATAAACAATGTGGGAGTTTGATAAGAATTTTTTTAGAATGATACAGTGCCTTGCAAAAGTATTTGAGGATATGTATCATTTAATTTACAGAACATACCCACAAATTTGAAGATTAGTTTTTTTTATTTTTTTATTGTAAAGCAAACAACAAATAGGACAAAATAACAGAAAAAGTCAATGTGTGTGCATAACTATTCACCACCCTAAAGTCAATACTTTGTAGAGCCACCTTTTGCGGCAATCACAGCTCCAAGTCGCTTTGGATAAGTCTCTATGAGCTTGCCACATCTTACCACTGGGATTTTTGCCTATTCCTCCTTGCAAAAATGCTCCAGCTCCTTCAAGTTGGATGGTTTGTGCTTGTGAACAGCAATCTTTAAGTCTGACCACAGATTTTCTATTGGATTGAGGTCTGGGCTTTGACTAGGCCATTCCAACACATTTACATGTTTCCCCTTAAACAACTCAAGTGTTGCTTTAGCAGTGTGTTTGGAGTCATTTTCATGCTGGAAGGTGAACCTCCGTCAAAGCCTCAAATCACGCACAGAGTGGTACAGATTTTGCTCAAGAATATCCCTGTATGTATAGCACCATCCATCTTTCCTTCAACTCTGACCATTTTCCCAGTCCCGGCTGCGGAAAAACATCCCTACAGCATGATGCTGCCACCACCATGTTTCACTGTGGGGATGGTGTTCTTTGGGTGATGTGATGTGTTGGTTTGCACCAGACATAGCGTTTTCTGGTCTCATCAGACCAGAGCACCTTCCTCCATACATTTTGGGAGTCTCCCACATGCCTTTTCGCAAACTCAAAATGTGCCATTTTGTTTTTTGCTGAAAGTAATGGCTTTCTTCTGGCCACTCTGCCATAAAGCCCAACTCTATGGAGCGTACGGCTTTTTGTTGTCCTATATACAGATACTCCAGTCTCTGCTGTGGAACTCTGCAGCTCCTCCAGGGTTACCTTTGGTCTCTGTGCTGCCTCTCTGATTAATGCCCTCCTTGCCTGATCCGTGAGTTTTGGTGGACGGCCGTCTCTTAGCAGGTTTGCTGTTGTGCCATGTTCTTTCCATTTGGTTATGATAGATTTGATGGTGCTCCTGCGGATCATCAAAGATTTGGATATTTTTTTTTATAACCTAACCCTGACTTGTTTTTCTCAATAACATTGTCCTTTACTTGTTTGGAGAGTTCCTTGGTCTTCATGGCAGTGTTTGGTTAGTGGTGCCTCTTGCTTAGGTGTTGCAGCCTCTGGGGCCTTTCAAAAAAGGTGTGTGTATTTGCAATGACAGATCATGTGACACTTAGATTGCACACAGGTGGACATATTTCACTAATTATGTGACTTTTGAAGGTAATTGGTTGCACAAGAGCTTTTTATGGGCATCATAACAAAGGGGGTGAATACATACGCACATGCCAATTTTCTGTTTTAAAAAAATAGTTTTATGTATATATTTTCCTCATTTCACTTCACCAACTTAGACTGTGTTCTGATCCATCAAATAAAATTCAGATTAATAAAACATTGAACTTAATGCTGTAATGTAACAAAATAGGTCAAAAGTCAAGGGGGTGAATACTTTTGCAAGGCACTGTATGTGGACTTGATGAGGAAGACTATTGAATAAGATTGGGGTCTGATAAGGAGGGTACTAGTGAATAAGATGGAGTGGTGTGAATAATGCAGGATTTTAACCCCTTAATGACCAAACTTCTGGAATAAAAGGGAATCATGACATGTCACACATGTCATGTTTCCTTAAGGGGTTAATAATGGTGGCTCGTGATTAAGATGGGTGTTTGATATGGGGTGACTGGTGAGTAAAATGTGGTTGCTGGTGAATAAGATGGAGGTTTGATGGCTTGCTAATTTTCATCTTTGACATTTTTGAATTTGTAATTTTTACAGACCAAAAGTCTTACAGACAAAAGAATTGTCTAGAAGCCCCTAGCACTAAACCATGCGTATTGGGACTCTCTGATAACAATCCCATGTGCACTTGTCTTATACCTCGCAACCAGTTAACATCATGATGCATGTCTGACTCTCTGAGAGTACTACAACCCAGCAAGGATAATGAAAATGTAAACCTCTCATATGAAATTGTAGAAGCAACACACATCTGTTTGCGCTTAGCTGGGAGCTGTAAAATTAAATAAATGTAATAAAACGTGTAGATGAATCAGTGCTGAGATCTCTGGTATTCGCTGGTCAATCATGTAGCTTGAAGTGATGTCTGTGTTAGACAGATCACGCTTATTTCAGTGTATATATTTAAGAGCTGTCTTCAAGGAAGCATATCTTCAACAGTTTTTCCCTTTCTGTCCAGCAAAATTTAGTTTTAATTTATAGCTGCAGCTCTGTTTCATACTTTCTTTTGTGTGGTGTGATTCGACCGTAGTAACCATGCATTTTTTTTAAATGTGGCCATGCCAAAGGATTTAGTACATAAAAGCTTACCCTACTTAAAAAGCATATTTAAAACAATATAGCAGATTGTGTTTTCCAAGCTTGTTTTAGTAGCCTAGCACTAACCAGCAACATTTTACTTTTTCTGTATTTCTTGCCCCAATAAATCAAAAGACCTGGTTAAAGCTCCTTTAAAAAAACAAAAAAAAAAAAAAAAAAACATGAATTATGATAATTTTGCAGTTCTGAACTTATTAATATTTACTGTTTTGTCAATGATCTATCACTTAGGTATTATTTATTTTTAAACTATAATTACAAAATGCACCTTCACAAGTGAGGTTCATTCTGTCATAACTATTTTGAGTTAAAAAATGTTTTTCAAAAAAGTAAATTACGTTTTTAAAATTAATGTAAATTGTTTTGTATATTCACTAAACTTTAAATTGACCAGAGAATTGCATACTGTAACGCCAAAATAGCTGAATTTGCAAAAATCTCCAGTTTGACGATTTTGATAAAAAAAATGTAATTCTATTTAAATTTCACAACAATTCCATCAAGCTTATTCACTTACTAAGTTATGGCCATTTCGACTGAAATTAGCAAATTTTTTGTTTGTACCATTCAGAGTCTTGTTTAAGAACCAGTAATTTTACATTTGCATACATTATAAAATATAACAATGTATTAAGATATTTTCACTATTTTATTTTTATCCTTAAAGGGACACTCCAGGCACCCAGACCACTTCTGCCCATTGGAGTGGTCTGGGTGCCAACTCCCACTACTCTTAACCCGGCAAGTGTAATTATTGCAGTTTTTTTATAAACTGCAATAATTACCTTGCAGGGTTAACTCCACCTCTAGTGGCTGTCTACTAGACAGCCACTAGAGGTCACTTCCTCCTTCATAGCACAGGTTTTCTGTGCTAGAGCGTCGCTGGACGTCCTCACGCTGTGTGAGGACCTCCAGCGTCGCTCATTTCCCCATAGGAAAGCATTGAAATTATTTTTCAATGCTTTCCTATGGGGAAACGTAATGCGCATGCGCGGCATTGCCACGCATGCGCATTAGGTCTCCTCGGCCGGTGGGCGGGATCAGTCTCGCCCACCGGCCGACGCAATGAAGAGGAGGAGCGTCGCGTAGGAGGAGACAGCGGCGAGGGACATCGCCGCTCCCTCAGGTAAGTGACTGAAGGGGTTTTCACCCCTTCAGTAACCGGGGATTGGGGGGTAGGAGGGAGAGGGACCCGCCAGTGCCAGGAAAACAGATCGTTTTCCTGGCACTGGAGATTCCCTTTAAGTTCCATTTCCACCAAGTCCTGTAAATACTATTGATTAATTTAATAGGCACCTATAATTTGTATCCTCTTTAACCGTGGGTGGTGGCTATTCTTGCAGTGACAAAGTGGTTATGGTAGTTGTATTTGGTCTTATTTTCCAACTAGAGGTCATTCACCACTGTATCTGGTGTTCCCCTATTAAGTTACTTTCTGTCTATTATAAAATATAGGATTTGCATATTAGCCGTGGGTATTTGTCAGATTTCAATTGTATCCTGCCTGGAAAGAACTTGCTATTTGGCAAATAAATTAATTGGGGAAAAAACACCTCTAAGCAATGCAAGTTGTGGCGGCTCACCAACTGTTGCTAAGCAGCTGCCACAAAAAAAAAAGCCTCTAGAGGTTAATATGACCCCGATCTTCCCTTAACCTCTACCTGACATGCTGCAGGCGGGGAGATATCTACTAAATGGTAATCAGTCACTGGATGCCTGACTGGTAATATCGTATGCCTTGAGAAGTCGGGTTGGGTATTAATATATTCCCATTCTTACAATTATTTAAATACGCTGCCCCACTGTCCAGAGGTATTTATGGTTTGGCAGCTGCTGTCTGGTCACTGTTGAGTAGATATAACCCCACCTGCAGCATGTATGTGTCAGATGGAGGTTAAAGGAGGGTAAAATCCACCAAATAGTTGTTGACATCCATAGACTTCTTTATTTATATTGTTAAACTTTTTTGTGGCAACAGTCTATCAGCAGCTGACCATCAACCACTTACTTTCCAACCTTCATGCTCTTAAGTGTTTTTTTTTTTCTTTTATTTCGTTGGTTGCACCTGGACCGGCTGAAATCGATTTGGACATTCAAGTCCATTCAGATGCTACTTTGCAATGCCCGAATGTTTTCAATCTTAACGCAAATCCAAACCTCATTCGTATTATCAGCACGTATCTAAAGAGTGTACTGTGGTGTAATTAATAACTAATTGTGTTGTACTCAAATGTGAAATTCAAAGCTTCTTTCCCCCCCCCCCTGTTGAGGCTGTTATGAACATACATGCCAGTAGATGGCCCCAGAATTGTGCCTCATGATTTAAAAGCAAGGCGTATAGGCTGTGAACAGATTTATTACTTGTTACAAAATCGATTTAGCTGTGTTTCTGGATGCACATAGCCTTCTGTTTTTGGTGTGTGGTTGCAGTTATTCATTGCAGTATCTGGATACCTTACTTTGCACATTTGTCTGTATATATTCCAAATAGTTGAAATCAATGTATTAGTATATATTAGAGCAACTAAAACATACATTTGAGATGTGAAATTGCATTTAAAATCCGTTTAGCTTGCTGAACAATAAAGGAACCTGAAATTTAGCAGGTCCTTGCCTAATTTGTTTGTATAAATTAATTTATATACATTTTAGGCTTTCAGGACACTGATGAATTGAATAAAAAACTGAAAATTACCTATAAAATTTTCTTGCTTTTTATATGTGTCTCTATTCTCTTTTAAATAAAAATGGACTAAGTAAATTGCACCACAATCCAGTTCAGTCTTGGCACAGCCAGGGCACACATTGCACTGGAGGAAGAGAAACAGAAAAAAAAAAGTTTGTGTTTCTCCTCCTCCAGCTACTAGATATTTCTTCTGCAAGTTGGGTATTTGATGCAAGTCTAAGCTGATCTGTATACTGACTGTTATGTGAAACAGACCGTTTTTATGTAGATTTTTTAATTTTCTTTCAATGGCAAAAGGGCAAAACTTATAATATTGACGTGCCATTAATATTTAAATGCCATTTCCTAATCCTTCGGTCAGGAACATGCTCTTACCTGACTGAAGATAACAGTGCTTTGTGTGTGTATTCGAGTGAGGGTCAAGTAAATGGCTGCCCTCATTCATAGCAGGGCTGAGAGTCTAACAATATCCCTGTAAACAAACACTTGTTAACCCCTTAAGGATACAGCTTCAAAAGCTTGTCTTCCACAAGCAATTTTTGCATTTTTTGCTGTTTGCGTTCAACTGCAATTTGCATTTTACAAATTTATTGCACCAACACATATTATATACAGTTTCTTAAAGGACAAAAGGGGCTTTAATTTGATGTAACATATACATATATAAATGCTTATTTACTATTAAAAAAAAAATTGAAAAATATTGTTTTTTTTTGTACAGTTTTTGCAATAATGTCTGCATAATTTGTGCAGGTTAAGGAAAGTAATTAAAAATAAATCAATTTAGTTTTTCTGATTTACAGATTATATAATGTGTCTAGGATTTTTAATTCGGAGCAATTTTAGAATTTGGTATGTTTGTCTTGTAAGCTTAATAGCCATAAAAGAAAACAAAATTGCCACACAAAAGTATATATTTATATAAAGCAGACATCACAGGCTTTTTACCTAAGGTTATTTTGACACTTTTTACATAGCCATTTCACCGCCAATCTCTGCTAAATATTGGAGTAAAATTGTGTTTTTGTTTGTTTTTTGACACACAAACTTATAACAAAAGATTTTCTCGTGTGTGCTATTCCTGTACAAAACTTTTTGTGTTCAGCTACATCTGCTGAGTACAACTATACCCCCATTGTATGTCGTTGGCACTATTTCGTGAAGCTATAGTGCCATATAGGAGACCTGTCCATTTCAGTATTTACAGTAGAATTTGGAGAGATGGATTTGATGGGCCTATGTTTTAATTTGGGGCATAATAGCAGTTTAACTGTTCAAAAAAAACACAAAGGCCTACCATTTGTAAAAGTAGACACTCCAGGGTATTTCATATGGCAGGAGGATCATACGATAGTTTTAATACAACTTTATAGCTTGCTCTCCACAATTCTCACCAGTGTACAGTCCCACCTATACAAAGCGGCTTAAGTCTGTCAGGCATCTTAGGAATTCTTTACGGAGCCAAGGAATGGCTACCAGGTTTACTGTGATGATGACACATTCAAATAAAATCTAAAACCTGTGTGGCTTGATGAATCTTTGAAGCTCTTCACTGAGCGGTTTGAACTAGCACATTTTGGGAGTGGCACTAATAGATTGGAAAAAACAGGCTGCGTGCACCGATAAATGAGACCAGGGAATATATATGTTGAGAATTTTCGATTTTAAATACCGTATTTATTGGCGTATAACACGCACTATTTCTCCCTGAAAATAGGGGGCAAATGATGTGTGCGTGTTATACGCCGATATACATATTTTTCGCTCCATAAGACGCACTTTTTTCCCCCTCAAAAGTGAGGGGAAATGTCTGTGCGTCTTATGGAGCGAATGTGAAGGTTTACTTACCTGTCTTGAAGCGTGGGCCGGTGTTCAGCGCGCACCGCGGTACTGGAACTTCAATTTCAGGTTCCGGTTTCCGGCGGGACTAAAAGGAAGTGCGCACTCAGTGTGCACACTTCCTTTCACCCTGAAATTGAAGTTCCTGTACCGCGGTGCGCGCTGTGAAGCCGGCCCACGCTTCAAGACAGGTAAGTAATTATGGGACATGGGGAGGGAAAGTGCACTATGGGACAAGGGGAGGGGGGGAGAACACTATGGGATGAGGGGGGAACACTATGGGAGGGGGTGGAAAATACTATGGGAGGGGGGGGAGAATACTAGGGAAAGGGGGGGGGAACACTATGGGATGAGGGGGGGAGAATACTATGGGAGGGGGGGAAATTTCCTTCTTAAAATTAGGTGTTATACGCCGGGGCGTGTTATACGCCGATAAACACGGTAATTTAATTTTGAGATTCGAAACTGAAACTTATATAGCTCTGATTCCATCAAAATAGCATGTAAGAAGTTTTGTGGTTTTGTTACACATACGCTAAAACTTTGTGGTGATGTGTGCAACACGCAGTCCTTGCATCACTGCAGATCATATTAAGAAAAGGTTCAAGCATTATGGCAAATAAAACTGGTGAACCCTGCCTAGTGCACTTCTGTATGTTGAAAGGATCTGAGAGTGTGCGACACTGATGTGGATTCAGGCCTCTGGGTCAGAATAAAAGGCTCAAATGCAGATAAGAAATTTGGGGTCCATCTCCGACTCCTCCAGTGTTGCAAACATCAGACACCAGTCCACCATGTGAAATGCCCTTTTCATGTTAGATGACAGCAGGAGGGATGAGGTCCTACAACCACTTGCCTGGAGCATAAGGTTTAAAACTCTGATTATATTTTCACAGACAAACGGGATAAAGTCTGCTTAATCCATGTACATTAAAGCTGGCATGGAAGGAGAGAGGATCTTGGAGAGAAGTTGAAGGTCAATGTTTAAGACCAAGATAGGTGAATAACTAGAACACAACAATGGATCTTTGCCCTCCTTGGATATAAGAGTTATGTTTGCAACAGTAAAGGAGACAGAATGGGCAGTGCAATCTAAAATGAAGTTGAACACATCCAAGAAAAGTTGACTTGGGTCAGGGAAAAACATTTTGTAATTTAATAGCGAAAAGTTGTCAGATCAAAGAGATCCCCATGCTTTGGACTGCTTAGGGAAAAAACAACATCAACATGGGGTCCTCCAAGATCTCATGCTCCGCGGTACTAAGTTTCTTCAAGTCTGTTGAGCAAATGTAATTTATCATGTTGGCACACTGATTCATTTTAGTATCCAGTGTGGTAGTTCAAGCTATGTTGTGTAGGTGTTGGTAGTATTGTAGAAAAGCCTCTTAAATAGTGGAAGGGAGGTGGTGCATGCTCTTCAAGGCAACTTTCACTTTTGCAGATGTAGAGTTGTGTTTTTCAGTGATGTAGCAATCGCATCAGGAGCCGACCACATTTCTTATAATAGAGGAGGTTCTTAAAGTGGCACGAGGAGTGTTTCACAGAGGGATTAAGAATGTCTGCTAATTGACTCCTCTTAGTGTGCAGGGTGGTGTAAAGACCCCTGTCCCTGCTGGTAAAATACCACATGAAGAAATTAGTTTGTCATGTGCTCTCAAGGAAAAGACATCCATGGCAGAATAATTATGTCATGCATCATTAAAAGAACACTACACTGCCCAAATGGGCAAAAAATGTAACTGTGACAAAAAAAATCACTGTTTAGTAGATATACCCCAAATGAGTACATGCATGTATTCATTGTGGGTGTATCGTAAAAGAGCATGCAAAGGCAGCCTTAGCAAGCCCTCCTATTTTTTCCTGAAGAGACTCTCTTCACAGGGAAATAACCAGAGATTTCTCATTGAGAAGCCTCTCGATTTGTAAATGATAGGTCTTGATTCAATGCTTTCCTATGGAGAGGAAAGCATTGAATCGAGACCTATCATTTTTAGAATGCAGGTTTTGCATTCAAAAAACAACCTGCAAACTGCAGTTCTCTTGTCTGCTGCTTGTTGCAAACCCTCCCCTTCTAACCCCATCCAGACGTTCTGTGGCTGTCCAATTAAAAGTCTCCCAATGCAGCTCAATAAGAAGTTTTTGCAAGGAAGGTGGTCTGAGCAATTGCTGACTCTTTAGTTTAGCTCCATTGAGCTGACCAAGCCAGATAGTAATATTACCTGCTGTCTACTTGAAATTTGCACTTTTTGCAAAATGAAAAAGAGGACACACTCTTAACACATAAAGCTTTCAGTAAGCTAAAGTGCTTTAGGTGTCTAGAATGTCCCTTTAAGTAGTGCCTGCCTGTCACTCTTGGCGGTCACCAGAGCTAATGGAAGGAGGCTTCAAATGTTCCTGGCTGTTTGCTTGAGAGCCAATTGGATGTTCTCTAATTAATTTGTAAGAGTACAGATTCCTCATAGAAATCAGCACTTTTATAATCTGGGGTTAAACTAGGATACTCTTCATCCATAAAGCACTTTAACAAACTGAAGTGCTTTTGGCTTTTGGAGTGTGGAGTGGTCCTTTAAGGGATTCATTTTCACTCCCTACAAATACATATTTGTTAAATATAAGAATATCCAAACATTTCAGTCTCCTGTCCTGCTCCTGAAATTAGGGGCCAGACAATACTCCTTGTCAGTCACAATATGCTTTATGATTTTCTTTATACACTGTTTGCCATGCATTATGGGATTTGAAAACACAATTAATATGTGTGTATACATATATACTACAGCAAATGAACACGTTATTAAAAATATTTTCCCCTCCTACATAATGATGTAACATGTAGCGCAGCGCTCCAGGGCTCAATTAAATTTTTGGAACGAGAGTACTAATTTAGTTAGCCAATTTAAAATGACACCACATCTTGCATACAAATAATTATTCTTTGTGCAGTAATTTCAGTCTCACTCTTTGATTAGTCACATCTTGATAAGTGAAACTGTGTAGGTTGTTTAAGGTTTTTAGTGCTTGTTTGACAGAATGGTTAAGGGGAAGAAAAGTAACAATGGGCCTCAGTGTGTTCTTCTGGAAACACCCAGAGGCATTTAGGAGGGGTACCAAATATCTAGGTTAAGTGTTTACTAACCTTTTAAATTACTGTTAGCTTGTTTGAATCATTATTCTGCAACACTCCTATAGTAGTGCTTCTGTACAAACAGATTTGCGTGGTGTTCAGCATGTCATTTGTTTTTGTTTAAAAATGTAACTTTTATTGCTTGCAACATTTATGGTATAATTTGATCAATGTCAAAAGGTCATACGAACACTAAGCCTGGACTCACATTACCTTGTGTGCCTGTAAAGCCTTGAAGTTCAAGTTAATAGGAAATCCTTTTCAAAACCTAGCATTATTTTATCTGATATGTATAGGCCAAATCAGAATACCCTGCTGATAGAGCATACATTTAAAACTCATTCCTGAAAATACTGTATATGTGAACATTTTGGATGAATTGTTTTTATTGAAAATATTTAGCTAATTTCATAATCATTATTGGCTCTTCATTATTATTATAACTACTATTATTTTTCTTTGATGTTTTGCATTCCCATACCATCTTCTTGTTTCTCTAAAAGCGTTGTCAGACTTTGTCCTTAATACCTGGAATTACCGGTATTGGTGAGTAATGTGTCAAATATTATTCTGTGTTTACGATAGATCTGTGGTCAGTAAAAGGTGCTTTTCAATCTTCTTTTATTAGAGGTTGCTGGATAACATATGAAATATTCTTATAGCTAAAAATGGTACCTGTGTATTTTCCAAAATTCAACTGAATACTAGCAATGATATATCATCTTGATATATCCCCTACAGAAAAGCAATAACTGGGGTGGTAGAAAATACGCACCGAGCACCTCTCCTGCCAGGGCAGGCACCTGCATACTAGTGCATTGCTGGTGGGGGTGCCACATGGCTGGTGAAGGCTCTGCTGCTGCCTTGGCATTAAATGTGGAGCAGGCTCTAAGGGGGCTTTTGGGATTATGTTGGAGTCAGGATGTAACGTCACCCCAACCCCTCAATTATTACAGAGCTAGGCAATCGGGACAGAAACTGATCCCAGTAGCAAACCACTGGACCCCAGGGATGAGGTTCCACTCCAGGCAATAAAATGGAGATTGGGTGGACCTCACTGTGATCCCACCACCTCCCCCAAAAATGTAGATAAAATGAAAATTAAGTTTGTTTATTTTCTAGTGTGTGTGTGTATAAATCTCTGTGTATATATATGAATGTATATATGTGTGTGATTTTGAGTATGTGTGTGTAATTTCCCTAACAAAAGGGGATGGGGGTGCACAGTGAGACATCATTTATATATATGTGTGTATGTATGTATATATGTGTATGTATGCATGTATAGTTTAAGAGGGAGCAAAATACATTTCTGCCCGGGTGCCACGTAACCTAGGTATAACTGTGATCCCCTTCAATTTACTATTTAAGACACATATCACTTTAATTGGGTTTTTTTTTTTTTTTCTGCCACTCCAACTTCAATATCCATTTACTTCTTCTAGCAAGGGCAGAACCAATAAGATTATTACTCTTCCTTCCTATTGTTCCTGGTAGCTGGAGAGATGAATCCATTAGGACTTTCAATATACAGAGCACATGTACCGAATGTCTTTTATCCTTCTGCTTAGCACATAGAAGCAGAGTTATTAAAATCTGTGCAACAAAGACAGATCTCCAGCAAATCAGGGGAAGAGATTAGAGGTACTTCTAGTTCCCATGATTTCCCTTTACAGCTTAGGGGCATTCAAACTGACTTTGTATATGCTGCTATAATAATATATATACTATTACCTAATTTCTGGTTCTCTTTTTGCCAAGAATGCCATCAAGGCTTCTAAATAGGGCCTTTTAAATTCCTGTCAGTGGCATTTGACAGCATATGAGGGTATCTGTAAATGGCTGACTTGTCTGTACAACCGCTATTAAATAGGCAGTTAACATCAGATGAGACGTTTAACCTGCTTTTGACCTTGGTGAACAGACACTTTTTATTGCGTATTTAAATCACTGGGTTGCTCCATTTTGTTTTAACATGTCAGTGCCATGAATCTGCCAACTAATTGAGTTTACAGAAATCCTTACATGAATGCTATCAAATCTCCTACAAGATAGTTCAGCCATTAAAAGTGATTGATTGTGTTCCTACTTTACATGATCTGCTGTTCATTAGATTTCCATCTTCATGGGATTTGATGTATGGTATTCTGATATATATATGGAACATTTTCCTTTTGTAGTTCATATTGTGCTTGTGTTGCATAGGAACCAAGAATAATTTATTCTGCATTCCTCTGTCTAGTATTTGTGACTGGACTGCAAAATAAAGAAGAAGGTATACAAATCTGTCAGCGAGTCATCTGGTCAATTATTACTCTATGTCCTTATTGTCATTAGTAGACTCCACTATTTCTGTAGTCATCCTCTTGGACAATACTGTTCTTGCTGTGCATCAAAGGAAGCTGGAAGTATTCTGTTTGTTTATTTTTATTTAACTCTTTGTTTTATTTAATTCTTTGTTTTGGAGTGCTATTAAAAATGCAGGTGCATTCTCATACAAGAAGATTAAGCAAATAAAAAAATGTTTAGCAATTTTTAAAAATAGAACACAAAGTAAAACTGAACCATGCAGCTCACTGGAATATATGTCCAGGAAGAATATTAAAGTAGGATAAGTCAACAGGGAATGCGTCAATATTAGTGACTGGTAATTGTACAGCTTTCTATGTGTGGGGTTAAAGGAGCACTCCACAACCATAGAGCACTTCAGCTTGCGTAATTGCTGTATGTCTGTGGAGTATCCCTTTAAAATCCCCATTAATAAAAGTGACAATTTCATTGTGAAATTAGAACTTCTATATTTCAAAATTGTAATGTCTCCTAGCTGTCAAACAACTGGGCAGATTTACTACCTACTTCCGTTAGCTTCACTGAGCTAACGAAAGTAGCAGGCACGTTTCTAATATAGCATGTCTGCCTTGCAATATTGTCAGCAAGAGCTGCCTGGGCGGGCAATCGCCTGGTGACTGGAAGGAGGGAAGGCGCTGCCCTCCTTCCAGTCAGTTCTTCTAGCGTCTATGCCTCCCTCCTCCCCCCTCCATGTGACAGTCCTCCCCCCCTAACCCCACTCCATGTGAGAGTCGTTTTTTGTTGTTTTTTTAATTTTTTATAAATCTTTGTTAATCGATTTTTCTTTTCACATATTGAATTAACTAGATATTACAAGTAAACAATAAAGTTACATTATAAAATCATTTTATTATCATAAGTCTCTTTTAAAAATATAATATACATTTTTAAAAAGTCTTTATTTTTGTTGTGCATAATATAACAAAAATGCTTGTGCTGCCAAACAATCTTTTTCTTCCCTGACGACGGTCCCTCCCAGAGCACCGAAAAGCGCGTCGGGATTATTTTATTTTAATCACTTCACTATCCACAAATGTATTTTTCCACTCTATTATTTGATTTTTTTATTTTTATTTTTCTCTACGAGGAGGAGAGGGGTTTATTTGTAGATCGGGGGATTTTTTTTTCCCCACTATCAGAGGAACTCTATATGATTGAGGGATACCTACAGGGACACTTTATTTAATCGGCACCCACGAAGGTGCAATAGGGAGAGTGTAGAAGTTTGCTAACAGATTGCAGCAATATTATGAGTGTATGAGTACATAGATAGAGTGAACTATGGTCATTCAAATCTTTGCGTTGAAAATTAATTTTTTTTTTTTTAATTCTTTATTTTTGTAGTGCATAAGCTTATAACATGTTGTTGCAAGGTACCCCAAAGGTATTCCTCCAACGCTTAACATACATTTGAAACATATAGGTACATGCAAAATCAAGCACAATTTTTATGTTTAGAGATAGTTTAGGTAATACGATTAACTAGAAGAAAATAAAATAGATTAAATAGATTAATCAATGCTTAATGTTGTTTACATTGGCCGTTGTGTTATACAAATAGATGAACATACAGTTTAAACTCCGCCAGTAAAAACGCTCTCTCACCGCCTCCCCAAGCATAACATCAGGGGGCGGTCAGAGAAGGCATATTTCGAGCTGTTAGCGGCTTTGGATAACATGCTGAGATACTTAAGTGTACCGCTGGCCACGGGGGCAGGGAAGCAGAAACTTGCTAATTTTAACGTGACTGAAATGGCCACCGGTCTGATGGCATACAGCAAAATCTCACTGGGTCTGATAGAGTAAGTGGTAAAAGGTTACAGCCTGCTAGCCGTCTAGTAGAGCCCTCAAGTGCTATGTGTCAATAAAGTTCTAAACATATAAACATATCTAAGTTCTAGACTGTTTACTTTACTGACTGAGACAATGCATACATGTCTATCTTACGAGTCACAGGCCCTTAGGTTATATTGATTCATTTCGTGAAAATCATAAACTATGCGGCATCAGAAGTTTTCAGTAGGCTTGCTATGCTAAACATTCAAATGACATAGTTAGGTACATGTAAGCGTATGGCATGGTATGTCAAGATAAAAGCGTAAGACAATGCGGCATGGAAAAAGATAGTGCAAGTTAATGACGTACAGCAGATGTATTAAAAAGACATGCTTCATTATATGCTGTAAAATAAATTGCTTTACAAGTAAAGTCTTGCTTAATAAGCCAGACTATATGCTTTAAGTTGTATCAGACAGGCTGTAGCGTTAACAGCAGGTGGGAGTCCCAGTGTACGTGCATGTGAGGCTGATACATCAGTCTTCTGGCCTTCCCGTGGCAGCGGATCAGTGCTTGGGTGTTATGGTATGTTCAACCTATGCCCTGCTTGTGTATGAGTGTTGTGGTTGGATAGGATCGCTTGCCGGCTTTATAAGAGCGGTCATAGGTGGGCCTTCCCGGTTGGACTTGTCGGATCCCTTTCGCTGCCTGTGTAAATCCGTGTAGGTAAGAACGTTGGTTCTTCAGGGTCCTCATGTGGAGCTGTGGCTGTGTACTGGAAGTGGGTGTCGGTATCTTCGGTCGGGTGACAGCCGCCTCCCTGTATGGACGCGTGTGTTTTATGGGTGAGTGGCGGCGGCGTCTCCGGCGCCATTTATAGGGCTGCTTCGTCGGGCGTCGTAGCAATGTAGCGGCTGGTACCTGGATGGACATTGGAGGGCGGGTAAGCCGTGAGGGTAGTGAGGTCAGTGGGCTTGTGCACCACCAGCAGAATATACCCAACCCCTGAGGGCCACAAGTTTAACCCCCCCCCCCCCCCCATCCCTCCAAGGCAAACACAAGCAATATATTAAATAATGCCAAGATTTTACTATTTACATGACGTAAAGTCATGATTTTATTAAAGACACAGAGGCGAGTATATATGCAATCTCTTTCTTATTTATTCCCTCAGCAGCAAGAAATTTTGAGAGAAAATATGATTTTTTTTTTTTAAACATTAACATCTAAATCTGCCTAGAAACAGTGGCAGCCAATAATGTCACAGTGTCCATATGAAAAGGGGCTGTCATCTGTCACTCCTCCTCTTTCTGCCTGCGACCTTCCATAGAATGAATTAACATCCAATAACGTCCAATCAGTTGATGACGAAATTATCCGTATTTACAATTTAGGCTGTAATGAAAAACAAATGTGGTAAAATCTTATCTCCCAACTATTTGTATATCCTATAACGATATAATCATAAATTCAAGCATTCCAACTTAACCAAAAAACTCCTTATCTTTACCATAAAAGTCTAAACTTATGAAACAATTCAATCATGTCGTATGAGCCTTACCGTAGATCCTGGATCATAAATATATAACTGTATCCCCTTACGCGGATGGGCGGGAGGGAATTATACTCGCCTCCGTGTCTTTAATAAAATCATGACTTTACGTCATGTAAATAGTAAAATCTTCTAATTTTATTACAGACACTGAGGCTCGCATATATGCAGTTTTAAAGCTGATCAATAATCCTTGAAGAAAAATGTTCGATAGGGCTGAGTAACCCACACTACAATCGAATTGAACTGAATACTGAACTAAACAGTGAAATACAATGATGAAAATGATTAAATTAGTATTATTATAGTAACACTGCGAGCTTGTCTGTTTGAAAATGCATAGGAAATCCTCTGTCAGCCAATCTCTGAGATATCCCTTATAGTAACAAATCGTACAAATACTCATGTCATATAACTTCTTGGTCCAAGCTTGTATAATCTGACGATTCTTATAACTACTCAATATACTGTCAGTCAGCTAAGCATAATGCATCTCCCATTTTTGTTTCTGTACCTCATGACGTATACTAGCCAGCCATGTTTATTATAAAAAAGAAAAAATGTGCAACTTACCTGTGCCATGATAATGTCTATGATGTAAAACGTATGTGTGCTGTTGTGGCACGTTAAACACGTTTGTCAATCACTTGCACAGAAAAATAAAGAATTATATAAAAAAAATTAGTATTATTATTATTATGAATTCAATCTGGTGTATACCCTGCCAGAGGAGCCTGGAGCCGTCAGCCAGCGATGGAAGGCAAGAAATCCCACAGAGATTTCCCGCCTATGCGCGCTTTCAGCCGGGAAAGCGCGCCAATGGCCGTATCCGGCTGCTCCCCTCACAATGGGCGCGATTGCACAGAGCTTGCGGCCGTTGTCAGCGTGGGAAAGACTCAGCCGCACAGAGAGAAAGAAAAACTCCCGCGGCTAATAAAACAAGCCAGGCGGCTCTCCCGTGGAAGGGGGAACCGCCGGTTCCTGAATGCGGTCGGAAGCCGCGAAGCAAGGGAAAAGGAGGTAGATAGGTATGGGGAAAACAGCCACTAGAGGCTGGATTAACCCCAAATGTAAACATAGCAGTTTCTCTGAAACTGCTATGTTTACTTCTGAAGGGTTAAAACCTGAGGGACCTGGCACCCAGACCACTTCATTAAGCTGAAGTGGTCTGGGTTACTGTAGTGTCCCTTTAATAATGAGTGTTTGTAATCAACTGTGAAATTTAGGTAAAGTTAAGCAATAATATACCTTTTATAAAAAATCTTACTAATCTGTAAAGAATACAGTGTACAAAGATTAGTGATTCAAACTGTTACGTAATTAAAGTATTGGGTATTAGAATTTAAAGGGATGCTGCTCCAACCTACCTATCCTCCCTACTAGACAAATATGTCCCGTTGAGGCCCCTGCGCTCTGCCGAAGACCTACGTCTATCCTCTGTCCATACTCCCACATCTGATGCTCGCCTCCAGGGTTGCACCTTTACTGTGGAACTCCCTTCCCATCTCCGTTAGACTTTCACCCAGTCTCCACTCCTTTAAAAAAATCTTTGAAAACACACTTAATCAGGATGTGTGTCGTCCCCCCCCCCCCATGACTTCTCTTTTGCAACTGTCAAAATAAACTGCTAAGTTCTCAGTGATTATTTTTCTAGCTACCTATTTCATTACCCCTACTTATACCCTTTGTGTCACTATACCCCACTCCCTCTAGCATGTAAGCTCATTGAGCAGGGCCCTCAACCCCTCTGTTCCTGTGCGTCCATTTGTCTGGTTAGAATTACGTGTCTGTTAGTCCACCCATTGTACAGTGCTACGGAATTTGCTGGCGCTATATAAATAATAAAATAATAATAATATAGGGACACTATAGTCACCTCAACAACTACAGCTTAATGTAGTTGATCCAGTGAGTATAGTTGGTCCCTGTAGACTTTTTGCTGTAAACACTGCCTTTTATTACTGGCTATGGACACCTCCAGTGGCAGCCACTTGAGGTGCTTCCTGGGTCAGTGTTACACAACGTGCAGCACTGACGTTCAGCGTCTCCACGCTCTGCATAGAGACACTGAACTTTCCCCATAGAGATGCATTGAGCTACTGCATCTCTATGATGAGATGCTGATTGGCCAGCAGAACCTTTTGCTGTGCATGCTCAATGTAGTTCCAATGCTGTCCTATGGATTGGCTGAGATCATTAGTTCTGATTATCATAACCAAGAAGGCAGATTGAAGGCAGAGCCATTGCTGGCGGATCTGCTCAGCGCTGGAATACAGGTGAGTTTTCTTTTTAGGGGCACAGGGTGGGGTGGTCGGGTAATTAGTGTTTTCACACTACAGGGTCAGGAATTCACGTTTGTATTTCTGAATCTATAGTGTTCCCTTAACTTTAGATATTGCCACCATCATCTGGCTTAAATCAATATTAAGTGCTTGTGATAGTTAATTATAGTTCAATAGTAATTAAATGGCAAATAATTGGCAATAGTAGATATAGTTGATCTACATCAGAATACTATTATCAACCAATATGTAAATAAAATAAAAGTGCTAATATTAATTTATCAGGAAATTGAATGCTTATTACATGTATAAATCTCATAACCCCCAACCTCTCCCTATAGTCCATATTTATATTCTAGTCACTTTTCTTCCCTCACACCTCCCACGATAAAGGGAGGGTCTAAGAGATGATCTTTGTGTGTTGATAAGTTGTGCTGAATAGTAGGATATAAAAATATTTTAAATGTAATAGTCATTAAAATTTGATCTTAAGCACAAAATTAGAACGAAATAATTTTGTCCTGACGCGTCTAGGTGTATATTAAAGGGACACTATAGTCACCAAATTAACTACAGCTTATTGTATTTGTTCTGGTGAGTAGAATAATTCCCTTCAGGCTTTTTGCAGTAAACACTGTCTTTTCAGAAAAAAATGCAGTGTTTATATTACAGCCTAGGGATACCTCCACTGGCCACACCTCAGATGGCTATTAGAGGTACTTCCTGGGGCAGTGCTGCACACTGTGCCGTACTGCCATTCAGTTTCTCCACCCTCTGCATGCAGATACTGAACTTTCCTCATCGAGATGCATTGATTCAATGCATCTTTATGAAGAGATGCTGATTGACCAGTGCTGTGTTTGGCTTGTACTGGCTCTGCCCCTGATCTGCCTCCTTGACAGTCTCAGCCAATCCTATGGGGAAACATTGTGATTGTCTCAAACCATCACTTCTGTTGATATCAGCAGGCAGTTCAGGGGCAGAGGCAGCAGCTGCAGACTTGAATACAAGTAAGATTTTACTATATTTAGGGAGGGTCAAGGGGAGCTAGATAATGGTTTTAACACTATGGGGTCAAGAATACATGTTTGTGTTCCTGAGCCTATAGTGTTCCTTTAAGAGAACATTTCCATAGACTTGATATTAATCTATAAGGAATAAAGTATTTAAGAGATGTTGTAAATTAGTTGAATTGAATAAGTGAGAAATAATATTGCTCAGTATATGGACGATCTACTTCCTGTGAATTAATCTTCGCAATAAGGTGTATACTAGTTTGTGAGCACAACAGGCACATTTAAAGGTTGCTCAGGACTCACAGCCAGCACGTCTTGCAGCACTAAAGCCTTAGTCAGAGCAAACATGGCTCCAAACACGCACCTCGAAGAGGACACACCCCCCAACCGTGGCATACTAAATCCACACGCTACCTGCAAAGATGCTCCCGTTGTGCTGAACGCTCCTGGAGGAAGTCTCGCACCCAGTCAGACCTTACATTGGCTTCCTGTATCCTATAGGAGTCAATTCAAAATGCTAACCCATACCCATAAAGCATTGACCAATTCTTACCCCCTTATATCTCTTCACAGATCCATAGGTATGCCCCTTCATGGTCTCGCCACTCTGCCCGGTACCTTCTCCTGTCCACTACTCGCACCCGTACAGCCAACTTACGCTTGCAGGACTTCTCACGGGCGGCTCCCTTTCTATGGAACAGCCTGCCTTCCCCCGTCAGACTCACTCCTACTCTTCAATCGTTTAAGAAGTGCCTTAAAACCCATCTTTTTAGGAAAGCTTATGGCATCCCAGAGTAACCTCTACCTCACATACCTGTCTCTTGCTCTTTCCTGAAGGGCAGCACGCTACCCTCTCCTCCAGCTCAGCTTCAGTCCCACCTATTTTGATTTCTATTCCCTATCCTATGGTGTTTTACACCTCACCTCCTATAGACTGTAAGCTCATTTGAGCAGGGTCCTCTTCAACCTATCATTCCTGTAAGTTTTCTTGTAATTGTCCTATTTATAGATAAATCCCCCCTCTTATAATATTGTAAAGCGCTACGGAATCTGTTGGCGCTATATAAATGGCAATAATAATAATAATGCAATATACAAATGTAAAGTTTCAAAAACTTACAGGAATAGAAGTTTGAAAGATTTTTTTTTTTTTTATTTGACATTCATTGTCATCACCAAATACTAGTACTTCTAGTTAGCAATGAAATTTGATTAAAATTACAAAGTGATGAATAAACTGTAATATTAAATTGAGGTCATATGATGAACTTATACGAATGAAGTGAAATACTAAAATAAAAAAAATAAAAATAAAAAAAACTATTGGAAAAAGGCTTGCACTCACGGTCTTTTTCTTTTGTAAAGATTTCTTTCTTTATTCCATTTCTTGTTAAAACATAGTCATAGTCAAAATCAACTGTCATGGCCGTTACCTGCGCTGCCTGTCTCTTCCGGGTTGCCGCACTGTAGCCACACCCCCCCTCTGACGCGGTCTCATTGCGCTACATAATGCGACCGCGCCAGGCAACAGACGCTGGATTAATGAACAGCGTACCGCGGAATTAAACCGGCTGCAACTTTTCTCTACTAACTTACCTGTGTACCGAACCGGACTCGTAAACGACTAACCTCCTTCTCCTTCCTCGACCACGGCTAGCACTTGACTCCTCTCGACCTCTCTCCACGGAACCTCTCCGGAAGGCACTCTGGAACCAACTTCAACTCCTCTGGAAGCTAAGTTACCTTGCTGTATTATACGAACTTTCCCTGACTACTGAGCTCAAGCTCAGCCTGCTCACACATCCTCCTATCGTTATAGGAGTAATTCCAAATCATTTTCCTTTCTACCTCCATATGAGATGTTTTCTATCAATTAAGCTAAAACGAATCTCTGCAAGTTAAATCTACATTGCTTCCTTCATATTATTGCTTCAATTCAATTGTATAAATTAATCTAAGAATCCACTCAACAAACTTGAACCATTTAAAGATACAGTACCTGTGTTTCTTCAATCAAATATATTAAAGACGCAGTATCAGTTAACTCCCTGGTGAACTGTCATCTCTTTATTTCCTCAACTCCTCACATTCACATCTAATTAATCAGAAATCTGCAGTTGAGCTCCTTCAAACTCTATGTGAACGTGACAGATTAATCCAGCCTTGTAATGGATCCAGCAGATTTCGATTCAAAATTGACGATGCTGAATCAAAGAGTCGATACACTTGCTCAAGGCATGCAAGATCTCCAGGTTACAAATGAACGGATTCTTACTTATGTCAGAGACTTACAAACCCACACTCCTCATGCTGTTATGCACTCAGCCAGTGAACCTGCTGTCTGTAATCCGGAGAAGTTTTCTGGAGATTGATCAAAATACAGGGAGTTCCTAAACTCCTGCAAACTATTGATTGCTCTAAAACCCCAATCTTATCCCACCGAAAGATCTAAGGTTTGTTCAGTTATCTCCTTCCTAAGAGGTGAACCTATGGCCTGGGCCCACTCCTTCTTGGAAAATGATGATCCCATCTTAGACTCATTGGACGAGTTCTTTGAAGCTATGTCTCTCCTTTACGAAGATCCTAATAAACAGTCTACAGCTGATCTAACCATCCGAACCCTCCAGCAAAAGCATAGACCTGTTGAGGATTACATAGCTGAGTTCAAGAGATGGGCAATAGAAACTCAATGGAACAATATAACCCTGCGCAACCAATTTCGAATTGGGTTATCCGAAGGAGTAAAAGATGAACTTTCTCGAACTGAACTCCCTGCTACATTAACCGCTCTTATTCAACTATCTATCAGTATTGACAGACGGCTTAGGGAAAGAAAGGCTGAAAGAGCTCTCTCAGGTTCATCAATTAGGAAACCAGCTGCTTCTCCAAAACTTGCTGAAAAACCTTCATTGCCTAACGAACCTATGGAAATTGGCACTATAAGAAGTCCTCTCACACTAGAAGAAAAATCTAGAAGACGACTACTTAACCTTTGCATGTACTGTGCCTCACAAGACCACTTAATCCCGGACTGCCCTCTATTGAAAAGACCATGGAGTGGTAAGCATGCTCATACCACTTCTATACTGAGTGCACTCCCTCCTAAATCATCCACTCAATTTTTCTCCATTTCTCTCATATTACAGTGGGACAAAGAAAGAATAACGACTGAAGCCATCGTTGACTCTGGGGCTAACGGAGTGTTCATCGATTCATCCTTTGTAATCAAAAATAAAATTCCTTGTGTCCGTAAAAGCACTTCTGTCTCTGTCAGAGTAATTGATGGCTCCCTCATAGCCTCGGGTCCTATCACAAAATAAACTATTCCTATACGAACAACTTCACTTAACACTCATACCGAATACCTCATTTTCGATGTTATCTCTTCTCCCCTTTATCCGGTCATCCTAGGAATCAATTGGCTAAGGGACCACAACCCTCAAATCACCTGGTCTCCCTTTTCTCTCGCTTTTAACTCCGTGTACTGTAAGGAAACGTGCTTACAACATATTTCACTCCTCCAAACTATCGAAGAACCATCTATACCTTCTTGCTATTCAGAGTTCTCTGATGTATTCAGTAAAAAGGAAGCTGAGACACTTCCACCTCATCGTCCCTACGACTGCCCTATCGACCTCATACCTGGTGCCCCCATACCTTTTGGGCACATATACCCTCTCTCTGAATCTGAATTAAAAATCCTCAAGGAATACTTGGAGGAAAACCTCCGTAAGGGATTCATTAGACCTTCCAGCTCACCTGCTGCCTCCAGTGTGTTTTTTGTGAGGAATAAGGACCAGACCATCCGCCCCATCATTGATTACAGAGCTTTAAATAAGATAACAGTCAAAAATCGCTATCCTCTTCCCCTGATAAACGAGCTAATTGAAAGGTTAAAAACAGCCACTATCTATACTAAGCTTGACCTCCGTGGGGCATACAATCTCGTTAGAATCAAAGCCAACGATGAATGGAAAACTGCCTTCAGAACTAGATATGGTCTCTACGAGTATCTCGTGATGCCTTTTGGCCTCTGCAATGCCCCTGCCACCTTTCAACATTTCATAAATGACATCTTCAGGGATCTTCTGGACGTCTGTGTTATAATTTACTTAGATGATATTCTTATATACTCCAATACACCTGAAGAACACAAAAAACACGTGAGATGGGTGTTATCCAGACTTCGAACTCATAAATTATACGCTAAACCAGAAAAATGTCTCTTTAACCCCTTAAGGACACATGACATGTGTGACATGTCATGATTCCCTTTTATTCCAGAAGTTTGGTCCTTAAGGGGTTAATGTCAACGAAATAACCTTCTTAGGTTACGTTATCACTCCTCATTCAATTGGAATGGATAACTCAAAAATCAGTTGTATCCTCAACTGGCCCATTCCTTCTAACGTAAAAGAATTACAACGGTTCTTGGGCTTTTCTAACTTCTACAGGAAATTCATTAAAAATTACTCTGATGTAACTCATTCACTTAATTCACTTAACAGCAAAAAACATGCTTTCAATTGGAATGAAAAGGCCCAAAAGGCTTTCGATGAATTGAAAAGAAGGTTTACAACTGCTCCTATCCTTCAACTCCCTGATCCCACATGTCTATATGTCCTTGAAACAGATGCTTCAGAAACTGCTCTCGGAGTTGTCCTTTCCCAACACAAAACTCCTCAAGATCCTCTTCACCCTGTTGCCTTCTTTTCCCGTTCCATGTCTCCGGCTGAAAAGAATTACCCTATAGGAGAAAAAGAATTATTAAGCATAAAATTAGCTTTAGAAAACTGGAGACATCTTCTAGAAGGAACACAAACTCCTATAATAATTTATACTGACCATAAAAACCTTGAATATCTTCACTCCAACAAAACTCTGTCTGCGAGACAAGTAAGATGGAACCTCTTCTTCTCCCGGTTTAATTTTCAAATCGTTTTTAGACCTGGGACAAGGAACAAAAAGGCGGATGCCCTCTCCAGAATTCATCAAGAACCTGAAGTAGAAAACCCCCATACAGTCATCGGAATTGTCACATCCCTTAAAGATGACATAAAAGGTCTTCATCCAGATGCTCTTGACCTTCCTAAATCAACGAAATTATCACTGAAGGACGGTCTCTATTATTTTCATGATAGAATTTACATTCCTCCCCCGTTTAGGAATAAAATACTTGAATCCATTCATGACTCTCCTCTGGCAGGTCATCCAGGTATTAAAAAGACCCTCGAATTATCCAAAAGATATTATTGGTGGCCGCGTCAGGACAGCACCATCGAATCCTACGTGAAAAACTGTTCAACCTGTCAAAGATCCAAATCTGACCATCATCAACCCTTTGGTCAGTTGATGAACCTACCAGTTCCAGAGAGACCTTGGCAATCCATCTCTATGGACTTCCTGGTGGAACTTCCCCCTTCTCAACACCATTCTACCATTTTAGTAGTAGTAGACCGATTCACAAAGATGTCCCATTTCATTCCTTTGAAGAAGTTACCTTCATCATCGGAACTTTCAAAAACATTTCTCGATAACATTGTAAAACTTCATGGACTCCCAGATGAAATCATATAGGACCGCGGAACCCAGTTTACCTCCAAATTCTGGAATGCATTATGTACTTCCCTTCGTATCCAACGTAAACTATCTTCCGCTTATCATCCTCAAACCAACGGGCAAACTGAAAGAGTTAACCAATGCCTGGAACAGTATTTACGTTGTTATTGTTCCCACCTACAGGATGATTGGATGACGTGGTTACCTATGGCCGAATTTGCTTATAACAACTCAGTTCATACAAGTAGCAAAATGACTCCCTTCTTCTCCAATTATGGATTTCATCCCTCCTCATTTCCTTCTCAAATCATTCCTTCATCTAACCCCACTGTCTCGGATCAAATCTCTCATATGTCCTCCTTATTTCGACAATTACATGAAAATCTTGAAGTGGCATCTTCTAACCAGAAGAAGTTTTTTGATGCTAAGAGACAACCTTCCCCTTCTTACAAAGTTGGCGATTTTGTCTGGCTCTCCTCAAAAAACCTCTCCACCAACCGTCCCTCGAAGAAGTTGAGTTCCCTGTTTCTTGGCCCTTTTCAGATAATGTCTATCATTAACTCTAATGTTGTGAAATTGAAGCTTCCACCTACTTTTAAGCTTCACCCCGTCTTTCATGTGTCCTTGCTCAAGCCCTATCATCCTGATCCTTTTCAAATGAATGTAATCTCTTCTCCTGATCCTATTTTGGTACATGGTACTGAGGAATACGAGGTCCATAAAATTCTTGATTCAAGGATCCATCGTGGCTCTCTACAGTACCTCATTAGATGGAAGGGTTATGGAGTTGATGAAGATTCATGGGAAGATTCCTCTGTGATTCATGCTGATAGGCTGCGTACAGCATTCCACAAACGTTATCCGTCCAAACCACGTGGATAGCACCCGGTGGGTGCTCGTTACAGGGGGGATACTGTCATGGCCGTTACCTGCGCTGCCTGTCTCTTCCGGGTTGACGGACTGTAGCCACACCCCCCCTCTGACGCGGTCTCATTACGCTACATAATGCGACCGCGCCAGGCAACAGACGCTGGATTAATGAACAGAGTACCGCGGAATTAAACCGGCTGCAACTTTTCTCTACAAACTTACCTGTGTACCGAACCGGACTCGTAAACGACTAACCTCCTTCTCCTTCCTCGACCACGGCTAGCACTTGACTCCTCTCGACCTCTCTCCACGGAACCTCTCCGGAAGGCACTCTGGAACCAACTTCAACTCCTCTGGAAGCTAAGTTACCTTGCTGTATTATACGAACTTTCCCTGACTACTGAGCTCAAGCTCAGCCTGCTCACACATCCTCCTATCATTATAGGAGTAATTCCAAATCATTTTCCTTTCTACCTCCATATGAGATGTTTTCTATCAATTAAGCTAAAACGAATCTCTGCAAGTTAAATCTACATTGCTTCCTTCATATTATTGCTTCAATTCAATTGTATAAATTAATCTAAGAATCCACTCAACAAACTTGAACCATTTAAAGATACAGTACCTGTGTTTCTTCAATCAAATATATTAAAGACACAGTATCAGTTAACTCCCTGGTGAACTGTCATCTCTTTATTTCCTCAACTCCTCACATTCACATCTAATTAATCAGAAATCTGCAGTTGAGCTCCTTCAAACTCTATGTGAACGTGACATCAACGTTTCAGCCATCGTCCGTGGCTTTCATCAGGATCAGTTCAGAAAAAGACCGTGAGTGCAAGCCTTTTTTCAATAATTTTTCTATTATCTTTGGCTGTGGCTGGAATGCACCCGGCATTTGGAAAAATCTAAAAAGTGTGTGTGCAGGGATAAAAAGGAAAAAAAAATATATATATGTATATATATATATATATATATATATATATACAGGGAGTGCAGAATTATTAGGCAAATGAGTATTTTGACCACATCATCCTCTTTATGCATGTTGTCTTACTCCAAGCTGTATAGGCTCGAAAGCCTACTACCAATTAAGCATATTAGGTGATGTGCATCTCTGTAATGAGAAGGGGTGTGGTCTAATGACATCAACACCCTATATCAGATGTGCATAATTCTTAGGCAACTTCATTTTCTTTGGCAAAATGGGTCAAAAGAAGGACTTGACAGGCTCAGAAAAGTCAAAAATAGTGAGATATCTTGCAGAGGGATGCAGCACTCTTAAAATTGCAAAGCTTCTGAAGCGTGATCATCGAACAATCAAGCGTTTCATTCAAAATAGTCAACAGGGTCGCAAGAAGCGTGTGGAGAAACCAAGGCGCAAAATAACTGCCCATGAACTGAGAAGAGTCAAGCGTGCAGCTGCCAAGATGCCACTTGCCACCAGTTTGGCCATATTTGAGAGCTGCAACATCACTGGAGTGCCCAAAAGCACAAGGTGTGCAATACTCAGAGACATGGCCAAGGTAAGAAAGGCTGAAAGACGACCACCACTGAACAAGACACACAAGCTGAAACGTCAAGACTGGGCCAAGAAATATCTGAAGACTGATTTTTCTAAGGTTTTATGGACTGATGAAATGAGAGTGAGTCTTGATGGGCCAGATGGATGGATTGGTAAAGGGCAGAGAGCTCCAGTCCGACTCAGACGCCAGCAAGGTGGAGATGGAGTACTGGTTTGGGCTGGTATCATCAAAGATGGGCTTGTGGGGCCTTTTCGGGTTGAGGATGGAGTCAAGCTCAACTCCCAGTCCTACTGCCAGTTTCTGGAAGACACCTTCTTCAAGCAGTGGTACAGGATGAAGTCTGCATCCTTCAAGAAAAACATGATTTTCATGCAGGACAATGCTCCATCACACGCGTCCAAGTACTCCACAGCGTGGCTGGCAAGAAAGGGTATAAAAGAAGAAAATCTAATGACATGGCCTCCTTGTTCACCTGATCTGAACCCCATTGAGAACCTGTGGTCCATCATCAAATGTGAGATTTACAAGGAGGGAAAACAGTACACCTCTCTGAACAGTGTCTGGGAGGCTGTGGTTGCTGCTGCACGCAATGTTGATGGTGAACAGATCAAAACACTGACAGAATCCATGGATGGCAGGCTTTTGAGTGTCCTTGCAAAGAAAGGTGGCTATATTGGTCACTGATTTGTTTTTGTTATGTTTTTGAATGTCAGAAATGTATATTTGTGAATGTTGAGATGTTATATTGGTTTCACTGGTAAAAATAAATAATTGAAATGGGTATATATTTGTTTTTTGTTAAGTTGCCTAATAATTATGCACAGTAATTGTCACCTGCACACACAGATATCCCCCTAAAATAGCTATAACTAAAAACAAACTAAAAACTACTTCCAAAAATATTCAGCTTTGATATTAATGAGTTTTTTGGGAACATTGAGAACATGGTTGTTGTTCAATAATAAAATGAATCCTCAAAAATACAACTTGCCTAATAATTCTGCACTCCCTGTGTAAATATATATATAATACTAGCCTTTGCACTCCTTCCTCCAGCCAAATGACACCGGGTGCCTAGCCACACTATAAACATTAATCTATCTATGTATGAGTATATAAGCCATTTATATGTACCTGTTTGTGTTCTTGTGTCCTTATGAAAGTTCCTATTGGGAACTGAAATGTCGACCTTTGTGACAATAACATTTCCTGACTGAATATATATATATATATATATATATCAGTAAATTATGAACTAGTATAAGCTTTTGTGATATAGCCCCAAAATGTAAAAGAACCATATTAAATAAAACCATAATGTTGTCAGGACGTGTCCAAGTTAACATGGAATATTATTGATACACATAAATTATTTGTTGTTAATCAGTAAATTATAAAGGGAATTAAAATATGATACTGATTAAGTAGATTGGATACAGTGTACTAAAATTAGAGATTTTTTTTTTTTTTTTAATTCTTTATTTTTGTGTGCATAATGATGACAAACATTCCGGCACTGCCACAACAGCAGGTACCGGGCATTAATCGGCATAGGTTACATCTGCACATTTTTTGGTATTAAATTCAGGCTTGGTTCAAGGTTAATCAACAGTTATGTCAGTGTAAGAGGCAATATAAAGCGTGGAAAAGCAGTATGAAAACTGACATGAAGGTTTAGTAATAAAATAATACAGTAATACTGGTACTTGCTGAACAGGCTAGCAGTAAGCGTTTAGGTAACCAAAGGTGATTAACTTGCTAAAGTTACATGAGGCTTGGCTGACTGACCCTGAGAATGGCTATAATACCTCGACTGTGCTGTGCCTATTAGTGGTAGGGAGGCAGTTAAGACACCAGTGAGGTTGCAGCTATATTTAAACTCAGAGGCTAGTGACTCACGAGTGAACTATCAGGCTGTTGGTAGATCTGACTACCGCTAACACAGCATATGATTGGATTACAGACTATGATCTAAAGAATCTTAAAGATTGCCTTTAGTTCTTTCAGCCGCTGTTCTTAGAGGATCACTGAGTAACCCGAGTAACCTGAGTCCAGAATATTTGAGCAGATCGCTCCACCGATCCGCAGCCACCATCCGCTCTGGTGCAGCGCCCCTCTGAGGCCCATCCTGATCGGTTGTTGGGTCAGCAGCGTGTGGGCTTTCCGGCTCACGTGTTCAGCTCTGCTGGATGCTCGCCGTCAGGGACCCTCCTGGGTAGCCGGCTCAGGTGAGAGGCGGCCGGTTTAGAGGGCCGTGCCGTCGTGGCTGATGCTCAGATCGCGGCATCCGTCTGCGTCTGCACCTCCGCGGTATCACTGAGGGACACACAGTTGGGGCCGCTCCATGCCTTGTTCGTCGTCAGGTAGGTACTGCTGGGAGTCGTGGGCGCAGGTTGTCCGATTCGTGTGCGGGCGGGCCCAGTTCTGGCCATCTTGATTTGGGCCTAGTGCTTATGTTAGGTGCGGCGGCCATTTTGTTGCTCCCCATGCGGTCTCAGGTCGCGCTTTCTGCCGATCGGCTGTAGTGGTCGGGCCTCGAGGGTGTGTAGACCGGGATCACCCCCCCGGTCCAAAGGGGGGGGTACGGGGCCGGTGTCCCCGTGGGTCTGACTCCGAGTGCTGGACGGTGTGCTGCAGGGCGGCGGCCGTCCGCCCCGCTTGCCACCGGGGTAGGCCTCAATGGAGTCATGTCGGCTTTCTCTACCAGGGGACTGAAGCCTATCAGGCCAGCCTCACCCTGGTTCCAGGATACTCCGCCCGGTGGGGGCCGCCATTGCCGGTCAGTTTGGGGTCGAAAATCTTTAGGTTTGTGTGTGTTTCCATTATAAGTTGCAGGAGCTGGTCCTGCGTGCGACCAGCCAGCTCGGCGGTCCGGCCCCGCCCCCAAAAATTAGAGAATTTAAATATATGTGATTAAAACTTTAAAAATATTATTAATATTAGAACTTAACTTTGGTTGTCAGCATCGTAATCTCACTGAATCAATATTAATTGCTTGTAATAATAATATTTCAATAATAGTTAAGCAGAATTAGATCGTAATCTATAGAGTTGATTTTAAGTTGTGGTACTGTCATCAATCTATATACAAATTAAGCAAGACGTGCTTGTGATAATTATCAAAAAATTGAGAGCTGATTTCATAAGTAAAGGCCATTAACCCTGCTACATGCCAATATTGAATTCTATAGTAATTTCATTTTTTGCCGCTTCGGTTATCTCATTATAAAGTGATGCGGTAAAGAGAGGGGGGGGAGTCCCTTTCTTTTCGAGTCTTATCAATGAATTTCAGATAATGAGATATCTAGAAATATCTTTATGTCCTTGTAGTTGTCTCCAAATGTTGTTTTTTTTTATAGCTGATTATATGACTGTATCTTAGAATTGACAACATGTATAAAAACATCTCTTAGAAGTCGTTTGTCCATAGTATTAAAGCATGGATTTCACAGTTACAAAATTTGAAGCCACAAGTGTTAATATCCAGCTTGGAATATGATAGACTGCACCTTTTTCTTTTTTTTTTTTTGTAAAAAAAAAAAATAAAAAAAAAGAGTACAGACAAAATAAGCATTGACATCGATAGCAAGCACATTATCACAAAGACATTAAAAGAAACATATAAGCACAGGCATAGGCTACATGACTTATGCCAAGTCTAAGTTGCTGGGCAGGTACCTGTCAATTAGACTGGAAGATATGTATATATTGTTAGATGATAATTCAAATTAATAATAATAAGGAAGCTTAGAACCTCAATCTTACTTAGTATAATCAGTTTGATCAGAAAGACTACAGTGAATGTGCAAAGTAATAGCATAATAAATTGACCTTAAGGTGAATTCAAAGTGAATTTAAAATTTAAGGCCAGAGTAGCTGAACTGGAAGCATATATTTTTTGACCGTAAATTTTAAATCCACTTTGAATTCTCAGTTTAGTAAATAACCTTGACTGTATACTTTCTCTGTTATGTCATATTTCACTTAAGCCTATACCTACACAGGAAGCAATTCTCTGTATATTTACAGTAACCATACTAGTAGAAAATAAATAATTCAGTCTTTCATTAAAATAGGTTAAACAAATATTTCTATTTTAATTGCCTTTGTACATCACCAGCCAAGAAGGGGTTTAAATATATAAATTTATGTGTAATATTTATAGGGGCTCAAGGAGCTAACGTGAATCCGTAGTACCCTGACCTACTCCCTTTTGCTGTATATGTGTCTGATTGTCTAAAATTGGATGGTGAGAGACTCAAGGGACCTGCAAGGAAATACGTTTTCACGGGAAGGGTGAGGAATTCTAGAAATAGTGTCCCAATGAGTCAGAGAAGGTTAGAAATTAGAAAAAAAAAACTTGATGCAATTACATTTTAATATGAATCTAAATTTGTTATGTGGGATTAAGCGCTGTGCCAGGTACATTAACATTGGACCACTAAATAACTTTGTAATCGTGCAGTAAAAGCATTGAAGGAACACTATTGGGCCAGGAATCCAACGTGTATTCCTGATCCTATAGTGTTAAAAACACTATTTATGTTACCGGTCCCAGCCTTAACAAGTATTAAAACTTACAATTTTTCCAGCATTGTAAGAGTCTGCCGGTGCTGGCCCCACCCTCGATCCACCTCCTTGGCCGAGATCATCAGAATTTACAATCTCAACCAATCCAATGCATTACCATAGGAAAGCATTGCATTGGCTGAAATTGTCAATCTCATAGAGATGCATTGAATCCATGCATCTCTATGGGAAAGTTCATGCACATTGTGCAGTACTGACCCAGGAAGCACCTCTAGTGGCCGTCTAAATGACTGCCACTGGAGGTTTCCTTAGGCAGTAATTGTAAACACTACCATTTTCTCTAAAATGTTAGTGTTTACATGAAATTGCATTCAGGGACAGACTATAAACACCAGAACAACTAGATTAGGTTTTGTTGTTCAGGTGACTATAGAGTCCCTTTAAAGTGGCACTGTCACGCCATACTTATCTTTTTCTTGTTGCTTCCTTTTCTCTTCCTCTTTTCTTACTTCCCGTGTTTTTTTGTTTGTTTGTTTTTTTCCATTTTTCATCTATTTCTAAATAAAAACATAAGACAAAATAAGGGAATACTTCTATATTATGTCTTATGTATTTTTCCTATGACTCTCTTTCTGAGACTCAGGGAGGAGCTTAAGTATGCTCCACTTCCTGTGTCTAGGAATGTTTTCCAATGATACTCCGGGTGGGGACCCTACATGATGAATGGGAGACCTATTGTTCCCCCACAACTACTGTTTTACACGTGAGACATCGATGAATACAAATATGTGTATTTTATTGCAATAAAAGCAAACAGTATTATGACATTCACAGTTAAAATGTCATGTAGTACTAACATTTTTAAAAAATTTCCTATTTTCCCCAATTTTTTAAAATATTTTATTCATATTATTAAGTTATGTTTCATAGCTAAATATTTGATGTTAAATGAAAGCCCTGTTTCCCCTGATATAATAAGTGTGTGTGCACTTAATATGAAAGAGTCGAATTACTGTTGAACAGACGTATAATCAAATTCCAGATTTTGTTTACGTTTTGTTTTGATCAAAACATGTACATTTGACTCAGTCCTGAACGACGAGTGACTGACAAGGTCCGTCACTCAGGGGATTGCCATAACGACGAGTTAAAATGTAAAATTTACCCCCGGATCGCCGCTATTGCGACGATCGCGGGGTTAATGGTGCTCCGGTCTGCCTCTGTATTAGAGGCAGACTGGGAGCATCCGATAGTGCTGCCCCAGCACATGTGCTTAGTATACTTACCGGTACCTTCCGCCTCCCTGCACTTCCTGGTTCTGTGTAAAGTGCAGGGAGCCGGAACAGGGCTGATCCTGCCTCTTGTTAAAAAAAAAAGAAAAAAAAAGTTAATTTAAAATCCCACCCCCTTTACTCATTTTAATTAAAAATTAACCCCTTTCCTGCCAATTGATCACTGACTACAGTGATCAATTGGCAGGGATTACATTTTTTTAACCCCTTAATTCTTAATTCTTCTTTTTTTTTTTTTTTTTACCCTCAGGGGTTACATTTATTTAATTAATTTAAATATTTTAAAATTATATATTTAGCCAGCTGGGGTGGGTGGAAGTTAGTGGGGAATTGGGGGATTTGATGTTAGGCTAACTAGGGGTTAACGTTAAAAGTTTTAAAATAAACTTTATAAAGTTAAAAATTAAGCTAAAAAAAGTTTTAATAACGTTTAAGTAAAAAATAAAAAAATAAACCCTTTACCCAGTCCAAATAAAAATTAACCCCTTCCCTGCCAGTCGATCACTGCCTACAGTGATCAAAATACAGATCACAGTATTATACTGTGATCTAATTTTTTTTAACCCCTGAGGATTAACTTTTATTTATATTTTAACCCTCAGGGGTTCAATTTATTTAATTAATTGAAATATTTTATAATTAAATATTTTGCTAGCTGGGGTGGGTGGGAGTTATGGGAAAATGAGGAATTTACTGTTAGTGCTGCTTACTGCTAGTTAGGGGTTAACGCTAAAAAAAAAAAGCTTAGAAAAATGTTAAATCTGTAAAAAAAACAAAAGTTTTAAGAAAGTTTCAAAAAAATTAATAAGCAAAACAAAAGTTTAAAAACTAGATTTTAAAAGTAAAAAAGTTTCAAAAAGTAAAAAAATACATTTAAAAACGCTCATTACCACTACACCTGGAACAAACTAGAGAAAAAATGAGCCCACGCTAAGGTTCAAAATATGCCTTTTGAATTACCCCAGGGTGTATTCTTTAATAAATAGTATGTGTTTGTGGGGAAGTTTCAATAACCAACCATCTAAACTACTCCAAATTGGAACATGGACACTGCGTAAAACTTCAAAGTTAGAAAAAAACTGAATGGCTGCGTCTCAAATGCGCCCCTTCAACATCCACATATACCTGGCAAAGGTACATATGGTGGTATTGCTGTACTCAGACGACATAGCTGAGCAAAATATGAAGTGTTATACAATCGTAGCACACATAAGGTTTGCAAAATATACTGTGCAAACTCACTTTGTGTTTCAAAAAGGCAGAAAAAACACTTATTACCACTACACTTGGTACAAACTAGCGGAAAAATGATCCCACGCTAAGGTTCAAAATATATCTTTTGAAATACCCTGGGGTGTCTCCTTTAAGAAATGGTAGGCCTTTGTGGGGTAGTTTGAATTTAAACCCTGCTAAGATGCTTGGAAATTGCACATAGGCCCAGCGTCAAAATTCAAACTGACATGGCTTGGTCTCCTATATGGCACTGTAGCTTCACGAAATAGTGCCAAAGACATTTATTGGGGGTGTCTTTTTACTCAGAAGACTTAGCCGAGCATAATTTGGGGGGTTTGAACTTAGTGGCACATGTGAAATATACAAAATGCCCAGCAAAAATGCAATCCATATGTAAAAAACGCACAAAATTATTTTTTATCACATACTTTAGCATATATTGGTGAAAATATGGGGGCATGTTAAGGCACAATATGCACCTTACAAATGGTAGGCCTTTGTGTTTGTTTTTTTGAACAGTGAAACTGTTATAATACCCCAAAAGGAAGCATAGGCTCATTAAATCCGTCTCTCAAAATTCTACTGTGAATACTGAAAAGGACAGGTCTCCTATATGGCACTGTAGCTTCACGAAATAGTGCCAAAGACATACAATGGGGGTAATAAAATGCAAATTACAGTTGAACGCAAACAGCAAAAAATGAACAAAATGCTGTTGTCATTAAGTGAAAGACAAGCTTCTAAAGCTCAGTGGTTAAGGGGTTAAGCTGTAGTGGTTCTTGTGACTATAGTGTATCTTTAAGAATGTTATTTCTGTTTAAAATTAAACTTTTTTTTGTTTATAAAAAAACCCCTCTGAATTAGACACATGCAGCAGTTCGAGAAGCGCTAAAGCTTTTATAAAGACTCATGGTGCATAGGCTTATAGGACACAAATCTGTTAGGGGCATTTCTTCCTCACAAAAGTAGTATGTGCCAAGTTTTAGACTTAATTGGAAAAGCAGACATCCCCATCTTAGCCGGTTGTCATTTGAATAATATATGGGCACAGCTTTTCTCTGTCAGTCACACACAGGTAGGTGGAAACGTCATATTAGGATCTCTTAGAATTAAGGAAGTAAGATGCTTCCTTCCAAGCGTTAAGGGAGACATTTTCAAGAGACTGTCCAGCTAGGTTCAGACCAAGGGTTGTAAGGTTTCCTAACACAGGACATCCACCCATCTTTTAATTATTTTCAGCTACAAACTATGGAAGTTGAACTCTTTTTTTGGAAGCTGTCCAGAATTTTGACTCCTTTATCGATTGCCAAACTAGTGTAAAGGTTTAACTTGGTAACAATTCCCCAACTGCATTCATTTTCCTGTCCCTTGATTATAATCAGAGGGAAACAGCATTGGGAGAACTGCAAACAAATGTGAGGAATATAGTATTTTTATTTTCTCATATCTAACACACATATTTAGAAGTGCATCACTGTCACTTGGGGACAGTCACTCGCTATTGACTTAAATTTTGTTTCATATTAACTAAATAGTCCTACATTTTTGGAGCACTTTATATAGATTTCCATACCTCATTCTGTGACTCCATTGAAGATCAAAATAAAAAAAATTGCTGCTAAACTAGTTTATGAAAATAATACCATTTAGTACTCCCCATTACATTGTTTTTACATTTTACATCAGCTTAAACTCTTGGATAAGATTATTTTTTCCACAAACCAAACTCTTTGTTTAAATGAACAGTCAAGCGCAATAACCACTGCAACTCACTGTCATAGTTATTGTGTTTTTACCAAACTCTTTGAGCGGTGTGACAAATAATTAAAGGCGGCATTGATTTTTTTTTAATAATAATTCCTCCAACTTGGATAGGTTGGATAGTGATGGACACTGGGCTGACAGTCACTGTTTCAAACAATCATTACCATCTAGGTTGGATCATATTGATTAATGTGGAAGTGTAATTCCTGCATTATCGAAGCAGGTGGAGAAGGAGCAGCCTATGAGTGCTCACAAACAGTTTGACCAAAAAGTGGGTTGGCACCAACAGCCTCTTTGCACCATAACTATTTTGTGGATGTTTAATTTTGTGATATTTTATAATTTTGTTAGAGCATTTCACAACATAAATGAAAACAATAGAAAGCTCAGTGTATTCTGCCTACTAAAATCAAATTAATTGTTAAAGGGACACTATAGTCACCCAGACCAGTTCAGCTCAATGAAGTGGTCTGGGTGCCAGGTTTTAACCCTTCACATGTAAACATAGTTTACATAGCAGGGTTAATCCAACCTCTTCCTGACAGCCGCTAGAGGCGCATCTGCGATGCTGGATGCGAAATTCGCATCCAGCGTGCAGAACGTCCATAGGAAAGCATTGAGAAATGCTTTCCTATAGACATTTTGAATGCGCGCACGGCACTTGCCGCGCATACGCATTCCGCTCCACTCGGGAGCTGACGTCGGAGGGGGAGGAGAGGTCACCAGCGCCGAGGGAGCCCAAGCGCTGGGTAAAGGTAAGTAGCTGAAGGTGTTTTAACCCTTTCACTGCCACAGCAGGGGGACCCCTGAGGGTGGGGGCATCCTTAGGGCACCATAGTGTCCGGAAAACCGCTTTGTATCCTGGTCATCAACTGCTTAAGAGGACTCTGTGGATTCCTTCCTTACTAAAGGGGTATAATTAAAGCCTCACATGAATTCACAGACATCATATATTCTCAAAATTGCAAGCATGTGTCTTTGTGCATTAGTTTTATTTTGATTCAATGTTATTTAAAGGAACACTTTCTACGCCTAAAGTACTTTTGCTTGTTGAAGTGCTCTAGAAGTAAACAGGTGGTCTCCCTTGTCTCAGGTCAACATTTCAAGAGAAATGGGTATCTTTATGGATTAATTTAGGAGCATCCCCTGGCAGTCAATGCTCAAGTTACAACTTCGATAGGGAAACATTAGTCCAGTGCTTCCCTATGAGATTTTATTTTTCTCCCTATTTTTTCCATGGTGTTTTTTTTATTTATTTTTTTAGCATTCAAGTATTACTTTAAACTTTGTTATCCAAGTGGTTCCAAAGATGTACACATTCTGCAGTATTCAGCATCTCTCTTCTAATATTTATTGCCATTTATGTCACTTTAACAAGTTTTGTTATGGTTATACATTGTGTACAATTATAATGAACATCTCCATAAATTTGTTTAATTATTCAGTGTTCCCTTTCAGTTCATCTGTACAAAGTGTGGACGTTGCCAGTATAATAAGATGCTGTCTAGAAATTTAAATACAGTTGCTCTGACTCAGTCGTGCATGGAACTTCCCATAATTCCTAGTGTGTTGTAAAAAGAGACTGTCACCTGTGGAGTGGCATATAAATGATTTATAATGCTTTCAAAAAGCCCAAAATAAATTCTGTAGTGAATACTCCCCAAATGAGGATATTACTGAAATCTCTCAGACAATCCTTATTTCCTGTTTTGAAAAGTAATGACCGCCCCAGTGACGCCACTGCACTCAAGGCTGCTAGAGCCATACAGGCTCTGGCCTATCAGGAGTCCCAGTGAAATTTCAGATATATTTGCTAATTCAAAAAGGTCGTGAAGGACAATACTCAATTTATGCATTGCAGCACGTAGAGGAAGTGATCTCAGATCACTTCCTCCCAGCACTTGTGAATGGGAATCCACACTGTAATCAAGCAGCCCGCAGCTGCTGTTGCAGCTCCTGTCCTTGATCTGTATCAGGCCAGCCTGGGCCCCACTGGTACCCAAGGAGCCCACCCACAGTTCTAGATATACACAGAAATGCAGAATAACCCTCCCCTCATACAAATAATATGAACAGCCCACACACAAACATACACACAATACCCACAAACTCAACACCACTAACAATCCATATACATGCACACAACCCCACATGCAGCCTCTCATAAGCAATACCCGAAACAGCCCCACACATACACACACTACCAAACACACTATGTGAAATATCCATCCACACACACAAATTCACAAGCAGCCCCCATACACAGCCACATTCATAGGTATCATACACAATACCACAAACTACTCATGAACATATACTGGTCGGCTGGAACAAGACTGATTTACTGGGATACAGGGCACACAATTTATGCAATACAAAACTCCTCCTCTGGGCCAGGCTAGACAATTGGGTTTGAGCAACATGCTGAACTTGGGGCCAAGAGCCGGTCTCCATTCGGGTCAATCTACACGAAAATTACCATGGTTAGAATCCAGAGAGTTAGTGGAAAGTGCTCCTCTCATTTGGTACTTTGAACTTCCCGAACGCCGTTCATGTACAGTTCGTGGAAATAGGTCAGACGGGACTTCCATGGAGGACCGGGGCGTGCTGGAGGGCCATGCCGAAAATAGTTCCAGGCGTTTGACGCCTAAGTCCCGCTTACCGCGTTCAGAAGTTTTAAGATGGCCGCCATCCATTGTTCTCACCACGTGTTCGGGTCCCGAAATGGCGGCCACCCAGAACCACTCAATTAGCTTGCGGTTTCGTGTAATAACACGAGATTCTACGTTCTAATTACTACCCAGGGTGGTCCTCGTTTGGTAAAATAGCTATTTTACCGAACAAGGGATTATAACGAATTGAAAGTACCGAATCATACATTTAACGAATAAAATAGCAGGGAGGGAACGAATCGAATGAATGGAGGGTGATTCTTCACAGGAATGTTTGCAGATAAATCATTTGAAAAGTTTTTCTAACCCTACTGAAACATTTCGAAAGCTTTTCTAAATCAAGGCCAGTGTGTGTGGAATTTATTTATAAGGAAACAGTGATATATGTTTGGGATCCCATTGTTACTAATGTACATGTTACAAAAGATGTGAGGACCGAACAGGTGTCTTAATAACAAACTTGTGAATAATGTACACAAAGTTTTGTTACTATATTATTTGACATATCTTACTATTACATTTGTATACAACCCCCTACACACACACACACACACACACACACACACATAAATATAAATGCCTTGCAGTCCCATTTGACCTAAAAATAACAGCTGTAAAGTGCCAGCTTCCAGCAAGCAGGCAGGGATAGAGAGCAACAGATGTCTGGAAAATAGTTTTCCAATATAAGAATTTAATTTGGCAGTGGAAATTTGTGGAGTGGAGGAGTCACAAAGACCTTTTTAACATTTCTATAAATACTGTTCTGCAGATGTTAAATTGCTGTCTGCTCTTTCTCGTGGGAGTGCTTGAGACCTGTCTGGTTGTCACTGGGCTGTAGTATCTGTTTGATAGCATCTTCTATTAGTATTATTCACTGAATGCCAGATTGACAGATTTGGTGACTTTTCTTTTAGCTCACTCACTTCATTTCAGGTTGACTGATAAAATATTCTCAATTCGTATGTCCATTTACTAAATCGAAACTGCATTGACCCAAATGAGAATCTGTTATTTCCAAATTAATGTCATTGAAAAAGAAAGCGTTGTTTGAAAATCTGTAGTAATTTGAACATTGCAAGATGCAAATAATATTTTGTATGCCAGCGATTTGCTGTGCATTGTTTTGTTTTTTGTTTTTTTTCTGGACCTATAGGCTCCTTGGGTTGTATCAGAAAAGTAAGTTATAGTGAATGAAAATATTTTGTTTTTATTTAGTTTTTAATTGGGCTGATTGCAAATAGCTGAATTAGTAAACAGAAATGTAGCTGATTTTTTTTTAACATATTAGATATTCGCGTATGCGAATACAGTTTAAAGGGAAACTCCAGTGCCAGGAAAACAATCCGTTTTCCTGGCACTGGAGGGTCCCTCTCCCTCCCACCCACCAATCCCCAGTTACTGAAGGGGTGAAAACCCCTTCAGTCACTTACCGGAGGCAGCGACATGTCCCACGTCGCTGCCTGCTCCTCCCCTGCCGCTCCTCCTACTGGCTCCGTCGGCCGGCGAGCGAGACTGATCCCGCCCACCGGCCGAGCAGACCTAATGCGCATGCGCGGCAATTCCGCGCATGCGCATTAGGTCTCCCTATAGGAAAGCATTGAAAACAAATTTAAATGCTTTCCTATGGGGATTTGAGCAACGCTGGAGGTCCTCACACAGCGTGAGGACGTCCAGCGACGTTCTAGCACAGGTTTCCTGTGCTATGGACCAGGAAGAGACCTCTAGTGGCTGTCTAGTAGACAGCCACTAGAGGTGGAGTTAACCCTGCAAGGTAATTATTGCTGTTTATAAAAAACTGCAATAATTACACTTACAGGGTTAGGAGTAGTGGGAGTTGGCACCCAGACCACTCCAATGAGCAGAAGTGGTCTAGGTGCCTACAATGTCCCTTTAACCAAATCACATTTTTTTCTGGCCGTTAATTTGGCTCTGTAATATCACAAACATTTGGCAAATGTTACATAGGTACATAGCTGAAAAGAGACTTGCGTCCATCAAGTTCAGCCTTCCTTACATTTGTTTTTTGCTGTTGATCCAAAAGAAGGCAAAAAAAAAAAAAACAGTTTGAAGCACTTCCAATTTTGCAACAAGCTAGGAAAAAAATTCCTTCTTGACCCCAGAATGTCAGTCAGATTTATCCTTGGATCAAGTAGTTATTACCGTACATTGAAAGATTATATCCTTGAATATTCTGTTTTTGCAAGTATGCATCTAGTAGCTGTTTGAACATCTGGATGGACTCTGATAAAACTACTTCTTTAGGCAGAGAATCCCACATCCTTATTGTTCTTACGGTAAAAAAAAACTTTCATTTGTATTTATTTAATGGTGTGTATACACCCACAGTGCTTTACAAATTGAGCAGATAATAACCAGTAAATTTACAGACGGAGCATCAGATTGATGGATATATCCATGCAAAAATATACGAATATAATTGAAATTCCAACACAATCAGAAGCTGTCAGAGGAAAGTACAAACTACCAGTAAGTTTGGGAATACGTGGCATATGGTGGCGATGCTGCTTTCATATCTTGCCATTTCCCATAGACATAGAAAGGAGCTTCCTCTATACCTTGCCATTTCTCACAGGATGTACAGACCTCTTCTGCAGTGATGCATGGTGAATGGCTGCTGCAATTCATTGATCATTTGTGAGAAAATCTGTATCCTGCATGATCTTCTATAGAACCGCCACTTTTGCATTCTTATGCATGCACAAGAGTGTGCCTGTGAAACGGCTCCTGTCAATAAAGGAAGATGCTGATCCAGTATATTGAAACACTGACGAGGGATAGCTTTAGGTGAGCAATTCTCCCTTCCTCTTATCAAGAGGCAATACCATGGAAGCAGACATGTTGCCTTGGGTTGTCTCTGCAAAAATTGCATATTTGTACACATATATTGTTACAGAAAATGCTGTTTAAAAGGTTTATACGTTTTTTTCCAGCATTGCATAAGGTAGAAATGCATGAGCCCCAATAACTCACATTTCTATACAGTGATATAATACAAAGTGATATAATTTACAACATTGGCAGCTATTGAAAAGAGAATCACAAAAATCGTATTAATTCAGAATGCTATTATGTTATGCTATGATGCGTTGATGAGCAGCACAGTCCATTTTGTCTTCTGTGCAAAATACTTTTAAATGGGAAAATAACACTTTCTCATTTAGGAAAGCTATTGCCTTTTTCCCTTCCATTCCTATTATTTCTCTTGAGGAATTACAGATGCTTCTTATCTGAGGCTATGGTTTTGGAACAATAGATGGGAAAAGCTTGATCAAATATCTTGACGCCTTCTTTATCTAAATATGTGAAAATAAGTCTCAATGTAAATATGTATTGTTTCCTCCCTACATACATTAACCCCCACTGGCCTTATCTATCAGCGTACTCTTCTCTTGAAAGTAAGTTCTGATTTAATTTTGATCTAAAGGATAATAAGGCAAGTACCAAGAAGATTAATTTCACAAGCAAATGGAAACAACTGTGCTGCCTTAGGCCAATCCTTAATTAACAATAACCTTACTAGTTGAGTTTTTGTTTTATTATTATTATAAGTTCATTACCACACATAATTGTAGCCGGAAACAGGTGGACTTCAAGGATCCAAGGCATGGGATTCATACCTATGCTGTTCTGTGTTCCCTTCTCCTAAAAGGGAAATATAGCAGAGAGCCTTTTCTTCTACAGAGCTACCCATCTAATTGTGCCAAGGATCTTCCAGACAGAGAAATGGTTCCAGCAGAAGTTCCTCCAGTTAATCAAATATCAACAAGACACATAAAGTGGGGGACAGTACTGCTTTATTTAGACTCACACAGGGTTTGTATACAAGCCTTTTTTTTTTTTTTAACAGTGAACACATGTCAACCAATAATAGTGGGAAAGCAACCAAAAAGGGGAAGAAGGAAACGCACACAGCGGATACTTGGTACATTTCAAGTGACACCACTGCCCCCCCAAAAAATAAAAAATAGAACTCACTGTTTAGTAGATATATACCCCCAATGAATTAATTGAGGGGTGTAACTAAAAGCTGCTTGCAATAGATGTGTATTACTTGTCTGCAGCCTTTGCAAGCCTTCCCCTTTTAACCTTGCCCATACTTTATGTGGCTGTCCAATCACAGACTTCCCAATGCAGTTTAATGAGAAGTCTTTGCCAGGCAGGTGCTTTGAGCAGTTGCTGCCTCTTGAGTTTCGCTCCACTGAGCTAACCAAACCAGGAAGTAATGCGACCGGTTTTCTAATTGAAAGCCAGAGGATTTAACAAGGTTAATTCATAAAAGTGCAAATTTCTATTGAAATCTACACTTTTTGCAAAATGACATAAATAAAATAAAAATTAGGACCATTCTTTACCCAAAATGCACTTTGGCAAGCTGAAGTGGTTTGGGGGTCTGGAGTCCTTCTGTTGCTTAAGTCCAACCATACAATATAGAAAGTCATGTTAAACTGGGTGGTTAGCCACAGTATCTGCTGAATCCAGTTTCAGTCATAACTGAGGGTCCATAGTCTTAAAAACAGGCTGGCCTTGAAGCTCTTCCACAAATCATATTATCTATGTTTAATTGGCATTAGATAACATGGGAGTACATTGGGTAGCCAATGAAAGCTGGGGAAGCTTCCATTACAGTACTGAACTATATTATTATAATTTAATTATACTGCAACTCAATTTATTTACATAGTGTTTTACTTTTTGTTTTATTTTCTTTAAGTGGCATTATACCCTTTTCACAGCTTTAGTTTTAGTTGTTATCCATTGTGCTGTAAGCTGCCAAAGTCCACAATCTTACCAATGTTTTTATTATTATTTTTTTTTGTTACTAATGCTTCAGCAAACCCATTCATGGAATGCTCATTCTGGCAAGTAATCTGTCATGAAGGGGTTAACTGGTGTAATGACACCAGGGGTTCTATGCAGCTTCAAGAGACAATTGATTAAAAAGTCAGTCTGATTGTCAGTGCTTTTGCTAACCTGGTTCTCCTCCAAAACTACCTTTACACAAGTCAGGATTAGTTTAATCATGGGAAATAAAAATAACTCTAGGAATCAATACAAGAAAAAAAAGTATTTGCTGTCGTATTCTGTGCTGTAACTAAAGGGAAAACATCCAATAACTGCATAAAATGTTACATGGGCCCTGAGCCAGGGATACATCCAAACTCTCCAGTAGCCCTCTAAATCATCATCCCCTGTATTCCTTGCTAATTAACCCTGTCACACTTGCAGATTAGAGAATCAAAGTGCTGTTTTAACTCCCAGCACCTCTAGGCTGCATTAAAATAAAATAAAAACATTGTTGACCCCCAATAAAATAAGTTAATGACTTATTGGTTGTTTCATTTATTTAATTTTGTTGTCAAAAGTTGAAAATGTTGTTGGATAATACAGCTTTTGTACACTGTCAAACATGTCTTGTCGTTCAGTGTAATCAAATTATTATTATTATTATTATTATTATTTTTTTAAGGAAAACAGATTTGACTCATAGATTGTAACTTGTCATACGACACCCTATTCAATGTAAGTGGGGCAAAAATAGAGCAAGTGTGGGTCAACTGAAAAAGGTGAAATACAGTTTTAATTTACCAAAAACTGGTATCCTGATGTGGCTGCTTTAACATCAATTACACCTAAATCAGTGGGGCAAGTGTGCACAGCACATTTATATTAAAGGGACACTATAGTCACCAGAACTTAATGTAGTTCTGATTTCTATAGCCTGTCCCTGCACCTTTTAAATTTCTCCCTATGGACACCTTCAGTGGCAGTCACTCAGATGGCCACTAGAGGTGCTACTTGTGTCAGTGCATGGAGATGCTGAACTCTTCCCGTTGAGATGCATTGATTCAGTGCATCTCTATGAGGAGATGCTGATTGGTCAGTGCAGCATTTGGCTCCCACGCCTACTTGGCTGATATCATCAAATTGACGATCTTAGCCAATCCAATTGGTTAACTGAGATCATCAATTTTGATTTTGTCAGCCAAGGAGGCAGGTTGAGGCCAGCGTCAGCAGGCCCGGAAAGAAGGTGAATTTTAACACTATTTAAGGGGGCTGAAGGGCTAAGTAGTGTTTTTAACTCTATAGGGTAAGGAATACACATGTATTCCTTTAAACAATACTTGCAAACAGGTAATTTCTCTTGAAATATATCTGCATGTATCAGTTATCCTAGTAGACACATTTATTTTTCTTTTATTTTGTGTTTAAGCAGGAGCTCCAGCAGTCTGCAGCCTTCCAGTATGGAGTCCAGCCCCCTTGCCCCCCACCCCCAGTAGGCACTTTTGACCTTTTCTACACCATTTAAACAGATTCAGCTGAAACAGAGGCGAGTGGGGTTATTCAGTAAACACTGAATTGTAGCAAATAGAATCCAGTCTTTAGATGAGTTGTAGAATTTTCCAGAACTTTCTGATTTTGTCTCCATTATACATTCAATTTTCAGTTCACTACTGTTTAACTATTTAGTGAATAAACCATTTTGATTGTGTTCTCGTAACTGTTAAGTATGAAGTAAAACCTTATTTGCAAAATACAGATAAAATGGTTGAGTAAATTTTGAAGGCTCTGTTTTTATTTCAACTAAGCATCTCCTTTGTTCAGTTACAAAATCACCAGTATTCTGTTGGTCACTTGTAGCGATAGATAAAAAAAACAAATCCAGCGTTTCATAAAAATGCGTTTATTACACAGCTAGATCTAGCGTTTTTTTTTTCTAGTACTGTTAAGTCTTCTTTTCCATTGCCAGTTGGCCAGTGGACCTTTTATACGAGGAGCCAGACTGGAAGTCATATAACAGAGAAAAATACAAGGATCAATTCCTAACTATGTTGGACAGGTCTGCTTTGGTGGCTAATTAAAAAGCATCTGTCAATTTCATGACACAATGACCCTTTCCACCATTACATAATATTCCAAAATGCTCTCTGCTCCTCCTTCTTTAAATATGGAACCGGACTTAAAAAACTTCAATGGCTTTCATATATTTCAAACTGTGCTGTTTCGTGGAAGATTTACTGCACAATTAAAAAGCTGTTTTCCCCTCCTATTTTGTTTTATGAGCATCCAGTGAAACAAATTGCCTAATGTATACATTTTAGCAATAAGGCTAGGTTTTTTTTTCTTCAGTGGTATTCTTGCTGTGCAAAATCACTTCAATGTCAGCTTTCTGAAAATAAAGTAATGAAGTAATTTCTTTTTTTGGCATAGCATAAAGCTTTAAACAAGAACACTACAGTATGCTGTTTGGCTCTGACACGTTGTTATTAACCTGATCAAAATACTTCTGAAAACCATACTCTGAGCAGAAGGGAGACTGGGAGGTTTCCTTACCATTTCCTGTAGTTTCCGGGATGTGTAGAAATTTGGGAAAACTTCTGTTTAAAAAAAAAATAATAATAATAAAAGAGTGACTTTGGTACAAATACTATGAATGCAAATGTTATAACCTCCTAAAAGTAGAGATTGCTCTATCCACAGCTTTTAAAGTCCATTACATGTACGGTATCTGGGTTTATGTGATTTGAAACAGCAAATAGGAAAATTGAGGATTTTTTTGTTTTGAATGTAATATGCTTTGACACTTTAAAGGCTTCTTTGTGAAAGGGCATGTAAATGTTTTTTTTGTTTTTGTTTTGGTCTTCCTGAACTTACTTTGGGCTTTATGTTCTCTGTGTTAAAGCAATATGGATGTAACAAACTTACCGTACACAAATGATGTGGATGTCAGTATTTTGAAATATTATATATCAGTTGCTGTTATTACATGCTCTTAACCCCTTAAGGACACATGACATGTGTGACATGTCATGATTCCCTTTTATTACAGAAGTTTGGTCCTTAAGGGGTTAAAGGGAAGGCAGAGAGCTTTTAGTATAATGATGCATTTGTTTTTCTTTTTACAACTGGTTAATAGAATTTGGGAGAAATAGTGCTGCTTACACCAGCTTCTGGGTCGCAAAAATTACCGAGAGCTTTTTTACGTACGTAGCTCTGTACTAAGTATGTTGGGATGAAAAAAAAATATTGATAAACCCCACACATATTTTCGAAAATTCAAAAACTACTGTCTCTTAAACGTAAATGTAGCATTTACAATCTTTTTAATACGGTTCAGGCGCTTGCCAAATCCAGCAAAAAGACTATGTATACCTTTGTCATCAGGGACATAGTCTTTTTGCTGGATTTGGCAAGCGCCTGACCGTTTCAGTGGTCCTGGTGCTTGGAGCTGAGGCATGAAACAGTGGGCTGGTGTGGTTGTGACGATTGGAGTAATAAATTAGTGGTTTATGTGCTACCATAAACAATGTACTTACACAATTCTGTTTAGTAGTATATAGTTAATCATGGTTGATTCTTAGGCATCCCTCCTATATTATCTTCACTCTCGTAGCCTATATGTTCTGCATACTGCGGTACAGAATGTTTATGGACTACACAAAAAGCAAGTGATCGTTATAGTCATCCATGACAGCTTGCTAGGTTTGGCTGCCGTTGGTCATGTGGATGTTTAGTAACAAGTATTATTATTATTATTATTACTTACTGCAATTTTCAGGAGCATGCTGATACTCAATCAATAAATACCCTTTAGATTTTGATATAATTAATACAGCAGTTGTTTTTATTTTTGCAATAGCAATATGTTTAGTGAAGGACCAGGGAACAGGTGTACATGACCCTTGGTTAGTGTTTAACCTCTTGAAAACAGATTGTCGCAAAACCAGGAAATAACACTTGGGGCATGCTGTTATTTTTTTTTTGCGTAGAATGCCCCTTTAACTTTAGTCTCATTTTATTGCAAGGCTGGTGCTGTCACAATGTGATAAATTGAAGTGAGAGAAAAATAATGGTATTACTGCTTTGAAACAGGTCCTCCCACGCCTGACCACCCAATTTCACGAGGTTTATGAGAAACTTTTTTATTCTGGTAGTGAAAAATATTTCTGACCAATCATGAACTATTTTCCCATTTTCCCATTTTTTCCCATTTTCCTACTAATAAGCACTTATTTATCGCTTGTAAATTAAAAATTAGGATTACCGGTAATTGGATTATGCTCATTCCTATAAACACTACTACCATAAGTATAAACCTAAACAAGTCTTTGTATGACTTTACTTTCTTAGCTTTATTTATTATAGCCCACATTTTTTTCATTATTTATTATAAATAAATAAGTGTACCAAAATGTAAAAATAATAATCGAAAAGATCACACATTATAGTACATAGAGAGCAGTGCCAGATTTCTTCTTTAAGTGCACTGGATGTTCAAAAGTCCATAGATCAGTGTTAACAATAAATGACTTTGAGAGGGTTTGGTAAACTCCCCTGCATGACCGTAATGCAGAATATTCCTGCGTGTTGCTAACTATGCAGCCCCTCACACACTTTTTAGGACTGAAGCCGTTACTGTTATGGTTTCTAAAGACTCCTTAAGAGAGCCATTTTATTCTTTTAGCCTTCTCATAAGTAAGAAGTTCAAAGTGTTTACTTTGAATTAGCGAGTACATGCATACACAACTTGTGTTAATATATATGGTCAAACATCATCAAAGTTGATAGCCTGTGGCCCTTTGCGGAAAAAGGAATTCTAGCTCTGGACAAACAAACCTGTGTATTTTATCACATTCAGCACTCCTGGAATGTTCCTCCTCTCCTGATTTCATTAGGGGATCTTGGCACAGACATTGGGCTGGAATCAATGCTCCGATTATAGACATCAACAATGGCTGCATTGCTGTACCCTTTTTGAAAACTGACACCAAGTAGAAATTGCGGCCTATGGGTGCAGAAGTAGTTCCACATCAATCTGTGTTGTGTGTGTGTGTGTGTTACGTTGCCAGACAGTAAATCAGCTGAGCTGTGCGTCAGCCAGACACCAGTAGCACTTGCTGCCTGTTTCCATCTCAATGCAAATCCTAGGCCTATCACTCGATAGACCTGGAAAGGAAGTAGTGAGGAAGCAAGTGCCACTGCTAGTTCAGAATGTTCCAATGTGGTTGGAAAGTCTGAGAAATAGCTTGGGTGAGAAGAACAAGACCTTATTGACAGGGTTCAATCCTGGTCAGGTCTGTTTCACATCAACTTATTAAATCCACACAGCTCTTTCCCTTTCCTTTTTCCCCTCTGTCTTCAGCACTTCAGCCTCCTCCCCCCCCAACCCACATTTTTTATTATTTGCATTTTACAGACAAGGCTATCTTACAGCGGAGAGAAATGTTCATTTTTGGTTTTCTCTTATGGGAATTCCACAATGTGTAAATCATAGAGAACACATATTACTTTCCAGGGGTTTTGCTTCTTTTACTTTTATTGGGAGAACAGATTTATTTAAGAAGAAGAAAAAAAAAATAGTGGCAGAGTCAGCTGCTTTATTATACATTCTGGGGATGATGTTTGCATGCATTATTATATGTTTTTGTTTTGTATTTTATACCTGGCCTGGCTAACCACCTGGTTTTGACATCTGTACCGAACAATGTGCTAGCATGACTGTGTGTGTGTGTGTTGCCCAGCTCAACTATTTTTTTTTTTTTTAATTCTTTATTTTTGCAGTGCTTATAATGGTTACAGGCATACATATGGTACCCCAACGGCATTCCATACGTTGAATTCAAAACATCAGTTACAGTGGGTAGTAGATAGACAATGCACCTTTTTTTTTTTTTTTGATAGTACATAGATAACAAGCTGATAAGTATCGCATTATTGTATATCATGCAAGTTGCTAGGTTAAGTTTGCGTTTAAGATTGCGTGTAACTCAACCAGTCACCCATGACGGCAAGTTATGACATAGAGATTGCTGATCCATGTATAGAGATAGTGCGTCAGTGTGAATAGGTTAAGCTTATGTTACTAGGTCTGGTCGTATACTAAACATGAAGAATATCTTATTGTGATATGTGGTTAGCAGAGTAACAGGCTCTGGTTGAGTGGTAGTATGTGAAAGACTGCTTAAAATTAGGAACGTGTTATGAAACAGGGAAAACAATTACAGTGTTCAAGACATCCAGCTATGCATATTAGTGTACAAATATTAAGAAAAAGTAGATAAAGCAAGAAGAGAGAAAAGAACAGAAAAATGTGAGGTAACAAACATTACTGGTTCAGTCCAGTCCACCCCTCTCAGCCGATGCCGGCTCTGGAAGCTTGACAGGTGGGCCGGGGATAGTAGCAGTTCTTAGTGTGTACTGGAGTTGCCGCTACCCTGCCGTGGACATGGTGGTCGCCAAGCTTGGGTCGTATGCCGGAATTCCAACCCAGCTGTGGGGGAGCGTGGCGTCCAGTTGTCGGGTCTCCTCTCCTGCCCCGGAGCCTTGTGAGAGCTGGTGTCCTCCTGCCACGAGCCTGGGATCCGTATTGGTCCAGGGTCGTCCCTTTCGGGGTAGTGCGGTGAGTTTTGGTCGCCAGCTGGGTCGTCGTTTCGCTTCTCTCCGCCTGTGTGGCCGGCACTTTTGGGTATTGTGCCCAGTTACTCTCGGCCCGGGAAGGCGTGTAGTGTGGGATTCAGTAGCGTGGAGCTTAGTAGTGCCCTGAAGAGGAGGGGGGTCTTGCTGGTGTGGGGATTTGCGCTGCGTCTTAGGGCGGCCTGCTTGGTTGTCTCGCTCCAGTGTGGGCGAAGGCGGGTGTGTGCACCCAGTACGTGTGGCCTCGCGGCCTGCCATACCGGCTATCGGTGGCTGCGCGGCCGCCTGAAAGGCCAGAGATGGGCGCTCGTAGTGGCGTCGGCGGGTGGTTGGCCTAATCCACGAGGCCACAAGTTGTGCTGCTCGCTGGTAGGTCACCCCCCTGTCCAACAGTGTTGTGCAGAAAGTCAGACACAGCTGGTCTAGGGTTTCCAGAGGATGGGGTGTAGTATGGCTGACCTCTTTCTTTTTCCATGCTCCCCGCTGGACGGCCATTTTGGCTGGGCCTCAAGTGCTTCGTGGGATTGCGAGTTGTGTGGTCGGTACAGCTCGCTCACAGTTTTAGGGTGCTTGGTACAGTCGCTTGATTGATTGTGCCGGGATATCCCTCACCGGCCAGGGGGGGTGAACGGGGTCTTGGGGATTACAGCGCTTTCCGCCGAGCCGCTGGCGGGGAGGTCGGCCGCCTCTCCCGCGCCTGCACCCGTTGGTAGGCCGCAACCCTATCTCCGCAGCAGGTTGCCTCTCCGAGTCCGGCGATCCGGCTAACTGAGCCTCGGGGGTCTCACCGCTACTCTGCTGTGTCAGATTGGTAGGTTCGGTGGGATATTGTCAGGTACACGTCGTTTATTTGCCGGTTCCAACTATTTTTTTTTTAGCTGTAAACTTTGTAATTCTCTTGCCAGCATTCAACTTTTCAACACTTTCTGAATTATCATGTTGTGTTTTTGATTGTCTTATGTGCACTGGCTTTAACTCATCAAATGCCAAATCTTTGTTTGAACACATAATATGCAGATTTTTCTATACTTGACCTGGAAGATGGTTTAGCATGTTGTTATTTACTCGTTTCATTTCTAAAATATTTCTGTAACAATGTTTGACACTCTATTCACATTTTCATTCCATGACTACATTTGCTAATTAATTTATTTTCTTGTTTCCAGGATGGCTCGTATTTGGCAGAGTTCCTCTTGGAAAAGGGTTACGAGGTAAGTGACTGAGAAGGGACAGACTGATGCAATCACTTGGATGTATCAGGATCCAGAACTTCCTCTTCTGCTGTCCTCTCTTGTGTGTTTTCCATTGGAAACCTAGATAACAAAAAGAATGTGCAGCATGGCCTGTAATCACTCCAGCTTATTGTACTATTTATCGCACAGGGTCCACTAGTGTATTTTCTTGCCTCCTCAGGGTATAACTGATGTGTATACTTCCCAGAAAGGTCAGATAAGCAGCAACCTGTACAGGCCAAGGCTGTAAAGAATTAAGAAATAATTTATGATGTAATGTACTTCATAAAAAACACACTCCCAATGAAGTCACTTTAATTCAGAAATTACACTAAGCAATAAAAACCTTGTTAATCCATGGCAGGCTCACATTGAAAACTGAACTTAGAGGGCTCTGTTTTCTTACCAATCATTCTAGATTCTATTTAGAAGGTTATATTTAGTTTACTGGCATACTGGGCATTCAGCAGCTGGCATACTGGGCATTTTTAGATATTAGAATATGTTAATAAGGGAACTTTAATGGTACATTCTAAACAAAAGTAGAGAAGAACTGGTGCTTACAAAATGGCTTAAAAACAGACATACCATCCATCTTCTACAATAATCTAGGTTCTGATGCAACCCCTAGTCTGAAACCATTCCATGAACACTAATTCTTAACCCCTTCAGGACCGGCCTGTTTTTGCGATGTTTGTACGTTAAGGACCAGAGCAGTTTTAACACTTTTGTGGTGTTTGTGTTTAGCTGTAATTTTCCGCTCTCTCATTTACGGTTCCCATACAAGTTATATATTGTTTTTTTCACGACAAGAAGGACTTTCTTTACATACCAGTATTTATATTATGTCATATATTGTATTTAAAAAAAAAAATAAAATATGGTGGAAAAAAAAAAAAAACATGTTTTTGGACTTTTACTTGAAAAATCTTTTACTTATCTACAAAAGCTAATGAAAAAAACTGCTAAATAGATTCAAAATTTTGTCCCGAGTTTAAAAACACCCAGTGTTTACATGCTTTATTGCTTTTTTTGCAAGTTATAGGCCTATAAATACAAGTAGGAAATTGCTGTTTCAATATATATATATTTTAAATGTATCAATAGTGACATTGTTACACCGTTATCTGTCATAAATCCCCGAAACACACCTAACATGTACATATTTTTTAAAGTAGACAACCCAGGGTATTCAAAATGGGGTATATCCAGTCTTTTTTAGTAGCCACATAGTCACAAACACTGGCCAAAGTTAGCATTTATATTTGTTTGTGTGTTAAAAATGCAAAAACCGCTAACTTTGGCCGGTGTTTGTGACTAAGTGGCTACTAAAAAAGGCTGAACATACCCCATTTGCAATACCTTGGGTTGTCTTCTTTTGCAAATGGTATGCCATCATGGGGCTAATTCTCATTCCTTGGATACCATAGGCTCTCAAAGGCAACCTAACCAATCTGATAAATTTCAATAAAAAAAAAAGTAAAATCAAGCCTTATATTTGACCCTGTAACTTTCACAAACACTATAAAACCTCTACATGTGGGGTACTGTTATACTCAGGAGACTTCGCTGAACACAAATATTAGTGTATCAGAACAGTAAAATATATCACAGCAATAATATCCTCAGTGAAAGAGCTGTTTGTGTGTGAAAAATGCAAAAAACTTCACTTTCACTGACAATATCATCGCTGTGATATGTTTTACTGTTTTGAAACACTAATATTTATATTCAGCGAAGTCTCCCGAGTAAAACAGTACCCCCATGTACAGCATTTAGGGTGTCATAGAAAGTTACAGGGTTAAACACAGTGCTAGCAAATTAAATTATCTGGACTTTTGGCCTGGGTTGGCAGGCAGGTCCCTCAAATTGCAATCATTAAAATTACTTAATTAGGTAAAAATATTACATAAATATGCACGTAGAATTTTAATATACCGTATATACTCGAGTATAAGCCGAGTTTTTCAGCACATTTTTTGTGCTGAAAAACCCCAACTCGGCTTATACTCGAGTCATAGTCTGTGTTATGGCAATTTGCATTGCAGACTGGGGGGAGAGGGGAGCTGTACTGGGGGGAGAGGGGAGCTGTACTTACCTTTCCTGCAGCTCCTGTCAGCTCTCTCCTCCTCCGCGCCGTCCGTTCAGCACCTCGGTCAGCTCCCAGTGTAAGTCTCGCGAGAGCCGCGGCTCTCGCGAGACTTACACTGGGAGCTGACAGAGGGAGCTGCACAGACCGCGCGGAGGAGGAGAGAGCTGACAGGAGCTGCAGGAAAGGTAAGTACAGCTCTGCCAGCTCCCCTCTCCCCCCCCACTGAACTACCAATGACACTGGACCACCAGGGAAGGAGCCCCCCTCCCTGCCATGTATCAAGCAGGGAGGGGGGCCGAAAAAAAATATAATTAAAAAAATAAATAAAAATAATAATTAAATAATAATACAAAAAAAAAAAATAATATAAAAAAAATAAAAAAAAAATAATAATTAATAATATATTAAATGCCCACCCCCACCAACACATACACAAACACACACTGCACTCACACACACACTGCATCACACACACACACTGCATCACACACACACACTGCATCACACACACACTGCACTCACACACACTGCACTCACACACACTGCACTCATAGACACTGCATTCATTATATACACACACTGGAAATAAATATTCAATTAATATATACGCACACACACTGCACTCATACACGCACTGCACTCACACACTGCACTCATACGCGCACTGCACTCATACGCGCACACTGCATTCATTGCTTATATTCGGGTCGGCTTATACTCGAGTATATACGGTATATACATATTTATATATTTGACATCTACGTGTATATTTATGAAATTATTTATGTAATTATGTATGTGGACATATGTATATTTCGTATTATTTTTATTTATTTATTTATACATAGATATATATATCATTACATTCTAAGTGTATTTTGATATAAATATATATATATCAATATCAAAATACTGTTAGAATAAAATTGCATATATATATATGTAATTTTTTTTAATTATTAAAAATTATTTTTATTTGTTGTTATTTATTTTTATTAACATATTATTTGTATTTTATAATAATATATATATATAGTTATTATATATATTGTATATATTTGTGTGTAATTTAAATATAAGTGTATTTTTATATTAATATACGTATATATAAATATAAAAATACACTTAGTATTATATATATGATATATATACATATATTATATATAGATATATAGATATAATACATGTATATATATCATATATATATACACATATTATTTTTTTTTTTTACACTGATTGTTTTTTTTTTACACTTTATTTTTGATTTTACAGATGCAGGGAGACTGCCTGTCAGCACAGACAGTCCCCCTGCAGGCAGACACATGGACCCCTATTGCGGTCATGTGATCGAGTGATCCTGATCTGCCGAGGGGGGACTGCCCGGGCAGACAGGCAGTCCCCCTGGACCGGGAGGAGAGCTGATCGCCGCCGTGGGACCGACGACGATCAGGTAAGTAGCCCCTGACCGTTATGACGGTTCAGGACCGTCAGCGGTCCAAACGCACATTTTACCGCTGACGGTCCTGAACCGTCAGCGGTCCTTAAGGGGTTAATACAGTCCAGTATATTGTTTTGTTTTTTTCGGTCTTTGAATTATTATAGCATTTCCAACAAACAATGCCTTTGCTTTCCTTTCATTTTCTGTGCTACTTAGTGTGGGTTTGTGATGCCCTGTATGTGAGAATGAAGGCCTTCTGTGTAATTAAGAGAAATATTTGCTTGGTGTGCTTACTGTCAGATGTTGGACCTCCACTTGTTAATTCCCATGAACCATTACAGTGTGATTTTGACTTTCATAGGTTTCTTTTAGTAGTTGCCTATCAGCTGGAGATTCAGCATATGCGTACTAGACATATGCATTCGTTTTCGTACGAATACGATTTAGTCCGAAAATTCTGTTTTTTTTTCTTATTCGTTTACTAAAACATAAACGAAAGCCCTACAAAATATAAATGAAACAAAAGGGCAAATGCCGAATGCATTACCTTTTCGTTTAGTTCGTTTAATAGACTCTGTGCTGCAGGGGAATTAACTGCGCACACAGACAAAAAAAGAGGGGAGCCGGCAGCGCTACCAGCTCCCTTCTTGTAATAAATAAATAACTATTCCTTCCAGCCCCTCTCCCCCCTCCTCCCCCCCCCCCCCCCAAGCCCGAGCATTAAAACCTATGGGGGTATTATGACCCCCATATTGATAAAAGGGAGGTTAAATCCTCCTACTGCTGCCCAGTCACTAGTGCAATAAGAGGGGACCTGGCACAGGTAAAATCTTGCAGCTTGCCCCTACCTGTGCCCTTTACTAGGGGCATATCGCCTAAATTAATTTAAAACTGGATGTAAATAAACCAGTATTTTAAATAGAAGTGATAGAGAGCTACGGTAAGAGTACATGTAACCAAAAGTTATAGCAAAAACTATAAAAATGTTGCCATATGAAAAAGTAGCTATTTAGATCTAAATAGCTACTTTTTACACATACTCTTACCGTAGTTCTAACACCTCTATATAGGATACATTTATATGTTTTAAATGACAGCGAGCAGCCAGTGGCTGGATTTCAAGCCAACCAATCAGAGTGCTGTGACAGGTAAATGTAGAGACTTACCTCTCAGTCTCTTCATTTACCTGTCAGAGCACTCTGGTTGGCTTGAACTCAGCCTAATTGCGGGGCGTGGGGAGGCTTTATAAGCCTTTTCCAGCCCTGCAGAGCTCATTCTGTGCCGTGCCCTCCAAGAGTAAAGGTCAATAATTTTTTTTTTATTTTTTTTTGTAGTTGCGAAGCGTATTATGGATTTTTATTTGGCTTTTTGGGGGGCTGAAGAAAGAAAAGAAGACCTCAAATGAAATTTTATTTTACAGGTTTAGTTTATTTCCCTCTTCCCCCCACTATTACTAGGGTGAGGGGGTAGCTAGGTTTTTTTTTATTGCGGGGGGGGGGGGGGTGGTGGGGAGTGACCAGGGGCTTGGTGACCCTCAGTTATTTTATTATTTGTGGTCTCTACCCTCCATGGATGGGGACCTGGGGGGGACATTAGGTCCCCCCCATTATTTATTTCATTAGGTCCCCCATTTATATTGATAGCCCCCACCTGCGGGCCACTGGCTGCTCACTGTTTAGGCATGCCGCGAGTAGGGGCATGCTGGAGGATTTAACCTCCCTTTTATCAATATGGGGGTGAGAGTGACCCCCATACTGATTTATATTTAGTTTTATGACAGCCAGTGGCTGCTCGCTATTTAGGCAACATGCCCCTATTTGTGGCATACCGCGAGTAGGGGCATGTGGGAAGATTTAACCTCCCTTTTATTAATATGGGGGTCATAGTAACTCCCATAGGTTTAATGCATAGGTTTTTAAAACAATTTTTTTTTTTACGAATTATGTTAGAAAACGAATGGTTTGTGGACGAAATTCAGGATTGACAAATACATTTTTTATTTAGAACGAAATCATTCGTACGGAATGAAAATTTCACTGGTGCACATGCCTAATGAATACATCTAATCTAGACAAAAGATTAACAAGCTAGGCAAATGTGTCCATTTTATCTGAAATACATGAAAATATCACAATTATTTAAAGTGCATTTTTTTGTTGTCTTGTTATTTTCTTTTTCGGTTACCAAACCTATTTATTGTCTTCTTGTTACACAAAGCTAAAGTAAAAAGACACTATAGTCACCAAAACAATTTTATCTTAATGAAGCAAATTTGGTGTATTGGTCATGTCCCAGCTGTCTCACTGCTCACGTTTCTGCCATTTAGGAGTTAAATTGTTTATTCAATGCTAGCCACACTCCCTGCTTGTAATGTGCACAGCCTTCTTAAACACTTCCTGTAAAGTGAGATCCAATGTTTACACTTCCTTTATTGCACATTATGTTTAATTTAGACTTTCTTTATATCCCGCACTGTTAATAGCTTACTAGATCTTGTAAGAGCCTCCTGTATGTGATAAAAGCTCAATTTACAGAAGAGGAGATAAACACTTCTCAAGTTAGTTAACAAGTGTTAGAAAATAAAACCTTATATTAATGCTAGCTGTTTAAAGGGACACTCCACGCACCCAAACCACTTCTGCCTATTGGGAGTGGTCTGGGTGCCAACTCCCACTACCCTTAACCCTGCAAGTGTAATTATTGCAGTTTTTTGTAAACTGCAATAATTACCTTGCAGGGTTAAGCCCTCCTCTAGTGGCTGTTTTAACCCCTTCAGCAACTTGGGGTGGGAGGGAGAGGGGCACTACAGGGTCCTGCAGTGCCAGGAAAACTAATATGTCTTCCTGGCACTGGAGAATTCCAATCCCTTTAAGTGACAGACTGTGGATATGGCTGAATTAGCAGAAAAAAAATGTGATATAACTCCTAAATGGCAGTGAATTGAGCAGTGAGACTGCAGAGGCATGATCTATACACAAAATACTCTTCATTAGGCTAAAGTTGTTTTGTTGACTATAGTGTCACTTTAATATTAATCATACAAAAATAAGGATAGGAGAATTTGATTACAGCTGTAGCTGCAGATGCTAGCTAGACTTGCAGGTATCGCAAGCTATATACCTCTAAAGACAAGTGTATAAAAAAGACACGTGTTGGATGAAAAACAAACTAACCTGAATTGAAAATTCAGAGGAATAATGAGAAATAGAGAATGAATATATGAAATGGAAAGAGAGGGATAAATGTATACAGCTACATGGAGAAAAGATAATGTAATGTAATCATTGGGGTTATAGAGGTGTGAAAAGAGAACATGTAAACCAACTAAATGAAAGAAAGGAATGTAGTAATAAAAGAAAGAGACTGAATGGAAAAGGCTGGGCAGAAATATGAAAATAGGCAAAGAAAATGCAGCACCCCAAAAAATGAAAGGGAAAATGAAAAAATAAACAACACTTGTAGGAGATGAGATAAATAACAACAAAGTGTTTAACCAGTAAAGGCGCATTCAGGTTACATCCTGGGGATTTTACTTTTGCTCAGCATCCAAGGGATGTTATTATTGTGAGGTTATTTATGGGGACTAATTTTGTATTAATTATTTTTAATACATTTAAAATAATATTTTCATAAAATTTAAATTAATAATTTGTATTAAAATATCAGGGGTTGATATTTTATTGGCGCTTATTTCCAATTATTATTTAAAGCGAAGAGTTACTCACTATATTAACTCTTTAGCAGACAGATAAGTCCTGTGCTCACTCCCATCACTGGGCGACTGCAAATGACTACAGTACACATCAGCCCCAATATATAGTAAAAACCAAAGAAAAACAAGTTACCTGCGCTCTCTCCTCTCCTTAATCCCTATGTATTTTTCAAACAAATGGAGGTTTTTTAGTTACCTCCAATGGCCATGAGAGGATGAGCCCACCAATGGCCATGAGAGGATGAGCCAACGTCAAGGCAGACCCCCCTAGGTGGGTCCTAACTCTAACCATTCACCTTGCTTACCTCTTTAGACCTGGAGTGCGTTGTTTGAATTTAATACTTCATACATCAATATCAAAGCTTTTTATAAAATTATAATATTTATTTTTGTCAATACGTATAATTATACATGGTAATTAGTGAATAGTTTGCAATAACATTGAACAAGATATGGCATAGTACAGTATCACAATCTCAGTAACAATTTCAAACTCTTTAGAGTGATAGGATTGTTAGTTCAGACAACTTTAATCAACCGGGTTAGTATATGGAATATGTTCTTCATACACTATTGATTGAGACAATCAACAAATAGAATGTTACTATTTGTTAAATTATAAGGAACCATATGAGTTTTATAAGCATATGGATAATTATAATTTAAAGACAGAATTTTTCAGGATCTTAAAATACAATCTTAGCTTTTTACTTCTTAGTACAATTTACAAACACACGTGGATTGTTTGCTTATTGTAAACACCCTTCATTAAACTTAGCTGGACAGAGTTAATTATTTACTCAGGTGATCTATACACAAAGTTCTACGACAATGTTGTATCAGCTAGCACAGAAGGTTAACCAGCTCAATGCTGTTTCAGAGTAATTGATTATGATTGATTAATCCAGTAACTAAATTCTTGCAGGTTTGGGTAAAACAGTTCTTATCTGATAAATATTTCCTAGACTGTTATAGGATTGCTATTCCTGGGTAACTCTTGATATTCTATTTTTTTTAATTTTTTTTTTATTTCATGATTTTGATTAATATTCCAGTCTGCAGTTTGAGATATCAATCTCTATCATAAGCTATCATGAAACCCAATCTGGCGGATTTCGTATCAACTTTTACCCAGAAAATATTGGCTTTTAGTTATGTAATTTTATAGTTTTACAATTACTTATATTTACCGATCGATGTTCTGGATGTTATTTTAAAGATAGTTTCAAGAGGTCTTCTTGTCCGTCTCTTGTCTTGTGTCCCATCTCCTCTCTCCTTGCGTGTGTCTCTGTTTATGTGTGGGTTTTTTGTGTGTGTGTTTATACCATGAAGTTATATGTCATTCCTTATCTGTTAACCTTCTGACCTGGTCCAATGACATTTTGGGACAAGTCATTATGTTAATGGGTGTTGACGTCATTTTGATATATATATATATATATATATATATATATATGTCTTAAACAGCAGGTGAAGCTGTTGTCTACGACAGGAATGTTACCAGCTTTTATCATATAGGGTTAAACTTTGTTTAGGACAATTTAGGAATGTTTAATTTCAAGATGGTTTGGTCAGCATTTCTTCTTTTCTCTCAATGTGGACTTTGGTCTCACACCAATAAACCAATGTGTCTTTGCTCACCTAAGAGTTATGGCAATTTCAGGATATTTATGCTGTCTAGCTTAATTTATCTCTATTGATAATTACATTTTTATATGTATATCGTTTCTATATATGTAAATTGCTAACTTAGGATATATTACGCTATATTTCTATCTTTATAAATAATGAAACTTAATTTATATACATCATAACGATATATGTGTGTTTGCTGAACATGTGCTTATAATTAACTTGTCTTATCTGTGTTCTTATCTTTTATTGACACAGATGTATTTACTCACTGTCTAACTCTTTTAGCTGACAGGGTCATACTTTGAGAAAAACATCTTGTTTCTTTACTTTAGCATCTCATGGCATATTAGCTAAATTGCGTTTTTGCTATTATGCATGTATTCTTTTTATCACACACTATATATGTATTTCATTCCTACACAATATCTCTGACATTACCACATTTAATGGTACTCAAGTTAAGGTACTATCCACTTTTTTATACTGTTAATTAAATGAAGTTTTTCTTTCTAATTAGGCTGTAAGTAAATATTACATTTATATCCCATTGTACAGCGCTATGGAATTTGCTGGCACTATATAAATATTAAAATAATAATAACCCATCAGTGAGCTAAATAAACATTGGTTGGAAATGTTTCTCTCCTTGATGTGTATGTCAGTCTAGAAAGTCTGGAAATCACTGTAGTACAATATTCAAGCTCCCAAGTACCTTAAAGGTTCACTAAAAGCTACCTAAGTACTGTACAGTGTCAGGGTTACTATGGGGGTTACAAAGCATACATATATAAGCAGGTATGTATCCATATTTTTTTTAAAAAAATTCCCCGATTGATTTGACTGGTACCATGTGAATCAGCATGGCCCCAGGGCAGCCCGATATATTTACTTTATTGGCGCAAGGGTTGCCTCTGGGCCAGCAGTCATGGCAGTCCTCTGCTTTACTGCCATGGGCAATCCCTGTCATCCTTGCAGTGTGTGGGGAAGTGATATCACAATGCAGCCCCTAGCTCCCCTTAAACACACACACAACAACCTGTTGACCCCTCAGCACACACAACAGTCCCTTTCACCCCCAAGCACAACAGTCCCTATCTCCTGCACACATACACTACAGGCCTTATCTTCCCAGCCCACGCACATTACACCCCCAATTTTCCACTCACTCAGACTACATCCCAATCACTGCCTTAATTTCCCTCTAAACACACATTGTCAACAGGAATTGTAGGCCAAATTGGAATTCTCAAAGATGACTTTGAAGCTCACTTTGAATTCTTGGCAGTATATACATTAGTGAATAACCCTGATAGTGAGTATATTCCGTATTAAATATATAGTGTATTTTGTGCATGTACTGCACAGTATAGTTTAATGTATGACAACTTGATACAGGGCAGGGGGTTGCTTTCCCTCCATTTATTTTGGGTTTTATGTGCTTATTATTGCAATACAATTTATTGATAACGTATGCCTTATTTCTACTTATTTCTGTATACAGTCTTTCATCTCATCTACTATAGTTCTTTTTCTCTTATTTTGGGAATATTTAGCAGTTCATTACATTATATTTTATAATTCCCTGTAATATTTTTACTTGGTTTGTTTTATCTCCCTTTCCCGTGTTGTATTTATTTTTGTAGTGGACTTGAACTTATAGCATCTTTGCTCTGCTCTTTGAAATGATGGGCTTGTCTAATGACTTCCGTGAAGAATTACTTGCTTTGACGCCACCGTGTCGACATTTCAGAAATACTATGATTTTCACTTGTTCTTGCACTTTAACCTTTCTGCTTTGTGTCTGATTTTTCAAGCAGATGAAAATGTCATTTACTATTTGTTGTTAGTGAGGTTTCAGTTAGAAGAGGAAAAGGAGGAAATTGCTATAAATATTAGACTGACAATAATATACTTATGGGCAAATGCTCCACAAATGTATTCATTGTTTTTAAGAGGTTCATTGTAAAGTCTACCTCATTCCAAGTCGGTTAACATACGTCATCAAGCCAAAGAGAATGAACTAGTGAAGACTGAGCTGCACTTCATGCCCCAAGGATTCCTCAGACCCATCCACAAGGGTATAACATTATAAATATAGTAAAGTGCTTAGGAACTTCCTGTGTGTACAGTACTTTACAATTCCCAGATTTTACTAGTAACATGACGTAAAGTCATGATTTTATTAAAGACACGGAGGCGAGTATTATGCATAACTCTTTCTTTATTTCCTCAGCAGCAAAGATAGAGGAATATAAATATTATCGAAATTGAAAGTAAAAACTGTACAGGCATAACAGGCAGCCAATCACATAACATAAGAAGTAGCTATATAAGTCCTGTGTCTCCCACAATCCCCCTCTTTCTTGCGAAACCGAAGACCAGGTAAGATGGACGATGTTCCATTAGATCCAAACAGGAAACGGGAAACAATGCGAAAACTTCAAGCTACAAAAGATAGAAAAATATGGTAATTTCCAAACTCAAAACTGTAGACTTACCAGATAATTACCAAACGTGAGGAGCCATACATAAAACTGGATTCTGAAATATAAAATATATAGAATTAGAAACCAGCAAAAGCGTTCAAAATCATCCAAAACATGATAAAAATACATGATAAAAATACATGATAAAAATACATGATCTAAACACATGATATAAATACAGACCTGATTGAAAAAACATACCTGAATAGTATCGAAGCATCTCCTATCCCAAATCCACACCGGGAGGGTGGGAGGGAATAATACTCGCCTCCGTGTCTTTAATAAAATCATGACTTTACGTCATGTTACTAGTAAAATCTGGGAATTTTATTAAAGACACGTAGGCTCATATTATGCAAGTTCAAAGCTGTGCCACCACTCGAGATGCGATGTGTTCAATAGGTCTGAAATAGAAATCTCGAAAGGTCGATTCTCGGGACCAATCTGCCGCTCGCATAATATCTTCCAGACGGCATCTGACTGAGGAAGCTTTCGAAGCCATCGCGCCTCGCACAGAATGAGGCGTAAATACAGAGGTGTCTATACCCGCAGAGGCTAACAGCCAACGCACCCAACGTGCCAGAGTAGGTGTCGAAACTGGCCGATGAGGAGACTTAAAAGATACAAACAAATCGTGTAGATCGGCTGAGCGAAGAGAGCGCGTAACATCCAGGTAAACTTTGATGCAATCCACCGGGCAGAGCGCCGGACACTCAGAAAATCTGGGGTATGAAAATGACTTGGATGCAGATTTAGTCCTCCTGGATATGTCAAAAGTAACACCCTCTGGGGTGAATGCAACGGCGTCCCAATCCAGGGCCCTGACGTCAGAGACCCTCTTGCAAGAGATCAAACAGAGTAGCATCACCAACTTGGATGACAATCGTTTTAAAGTCAGTTCTTGGTTAGGGTACCATGATGAGAGGAACTGCAACATCATGTTGACATCCCAAAAGGCCGAGAAACGAGGCCGAGGAGGACGAGCAAGGCGAATACCCTCTAGAAGACGACATACAAAAGGATGTCTGCCTACAGGGGAACCATCCAAACCCTTGTGGCCGGCCGAAATAGCCGAGCGGGAGAGATTGATCGTGCGGTATGCCTTGCCCGAGTCAAACAGGGACATGAGGAATTCCAGGATCAAACATAGAGGGGCAGATACGGGATCCACTGCCCGTTCCATGCACCAACCAGACCACGATCTCCATGAAGCTCGATAGGCTGTACGGGTGCCTGGGGCCCAGGCGTTATCGAGGAGCAGGAGAGTTGCCTGCGGAACGTCTGGGACAGTCCAAGGTCCCCTGAAAGGAACCACGCTATCAGGGGTAGCTGGTGTTGCAACACCAGCTCGTGTGAGTTCCCATCCGGATCCAGAAGGAGGTCCTGGAAGACAGGTATCAGCCGAGGGTAATCTATCGATAACTCCATCAAGCGATACGACAGTCGTGGCGATCCATCTTCGAGATCGTGCGCGCGATCATGTTGAACGGGGGAAAAGCGTACAGATGACCCCGTGGCCATTCTTGGAGAAAGGCATCTGTCGCCACCGCGGCTGGGTCCGGCCTCCAACTGTAGAACTCCGGCAGCTGAGTGTTCAGCCGAGATGCGAACAGATCCATCTGGAATCTTCCCCACAGCATGTCCAGGCTCTGAACACCGAAGCGTGTAAACGCCAATCTCCAGAGTCTCTTAAGTGTCTGGAATTCCAATCCGCTCCCGAATTGTCCAGACCCGGAATGTGTTCCGCTGTTACCGAAACGTTGTTGTAGAGGCAGAACTGCCAGAAATCTTTTGCCAGAATCGCCAACATCTTGGACTTCGTACCCCCCAGGTGATTTATGTAGCGGACCGCCGACACGTTGTCCATCTTGAGGAGAACGCAGCAATTCGCCCGTCCTGGGGTAAGGCTGCGGATCGCGAACGCCCCTGCCAGGAGTTCCAAGCAGTTGATGTGTAACGACTTCTCCATGTCGGACCATCTGCCTCCTGTGGAAACGTTGCCACAAAGAGCACCCCAGCAGTGCAAACTGGCATCGGACTCGATCACTACATCTGGGATGGAGCCGAAAATTGCTCTCCCGTTCCATGCCTCCATGTGTGCCAACCATCACACCAATTCGTCCCTGGACTCCGCGTCCAAACGTATCCGAGACTCGTAGGAGTGACCTGACCGAAGGTGTGACCCTTTGAGCCGCTGGAGGGCCCGGTAATGTAGCGGGCCTGGGAAGATCGCTTGAATAGAGGCCGTGAGAAGGCCTATTATTCTCGCCAGTTGTCTGACGGATAAGTCTGAGACACGAAGAGCCCTTCGAATTTCCTTCTGGATGGCTCTCACCTTTGAACACGGTAGGAACAGAAATTGTTGGACGGAATCCACTCTGAAGCCCAGGAACTCTATGGACTGGGCGGGAACTAGGACCGACTTGTCCCAGTTGATCAGAAAACCCAGCTTCTGTAGCAGGCTGGTAGTCCACTCCAGATGTAGGAGGAGGTCCTCCTTTGATTGGGACAAAATCAAAATGTCGTCCAGGTAAATAATGAGGCGAACCCCGCGGGTTCGGAGGAACGCCACTACAGGCTTCATGAGCTTGGTGAAGCACCAGGGAGCCGAGGAGAGACCGAAAGGCAGGCAAGTGAAGCGCCAACGACGCCCGTGCCATGTGAAATGGAGGTAGTCTCTGAACTCCAAAGCAATGGGTACCATGAAGTAAGCGTCCTTCAGGTCCAGTTTGGCTAGCCAGTCCGACTGGCGTAGAAGGTCTCTGAGGCAGTGTATACCTTCCATCTGGAAGTGTTGGTAACATAGGAAGGCGTTGAGGGGGCGAAGATTTATCACAGGGCGAACTCCGCCCCCTTTCTTGGGCACCAGGAACAGATTGCTCGTAAAGCCTACGGCGGCGAACGGCAATTCCTCTATAGCGCCCTTGGACAACATTTCCACGACTTCCGTGGAAATCATCTCGTCCTGATCCGGTGGAAGAGACAGTTCTCTGGGGGGACAAAACTGGACAGGCATGGAAACAAACTCTAGGCGATACCCTTGCACACATTGCAGAACCCAAGCATCCGAGGTGATATTTTCCCACTCTCGGTATAGCCAGCCTCCCCGCCACTTGAACGGGAGGGAAAGAAAGGGTACTCACCGTAAGGACGTCTGCTGGGGGTACCACCGCGAGGGGTATCTGGAGCCCCAAGCCCGACCTCTGGCTGGGAAGAAGGGAGGGGTTCTCTGGTTCTGAAATCCCCGGGAGGGAAAAAAGGAACCTCTGGTTGCGCGGAATGCGCCTCGGAAACCATGGCCGGGTGGACGGTTCCTGCTACGCCCGGCCCCTCCGAAAACCTTAGGCGCGAACATGCGCTTCATGTTTGCCTGTGCCTTGTCAATAGCAGTGAAGGTCTTGACATACGACCCCATGTCCTTAACGAAGGAGGTGCCGGACAGCAAACCCTCATCGGTCGGCTCAGGCTCCGCCACGTTCATGGTGACCAGCTTAGGGTCGATCTTTAAGAGAATAGCTTTACGCCTCTCTGTAGACATCGCCGTATTGGCGTTCCCCAGTAAGCATATGGCCCGTTGGACCCAACCTACGGCCACATCAATATCTAAGACCGAGTCGCCAGTCCTGGCAGAATCGAGAAGCTCGTATAGCTTCGAGAGGGGTCCTAGCGTATCCAGGATCTTGTCCTGGCACCCCTTCAGGGAATGGTCAAGGCCCTTCTTGGGCTTCCAGCCCGACTTATTTAAGAACTGGGCAATCTGCGGGTCAATGTCTGGGGTCTTACAGGCAGCGCCCGGGAGGGTAGGGCGCGGGCATTTGGCGCGCAGTTTATTGCGGCCTTCTCTAGAAAGGGGCGTGCGGATGCGCTTAGCCACGTACTGGGCAATATGGTCCGGGGGGACCCATTCAGCGGACCTGGGGTGACGCAGGTCGTCTGGATCAAACAGGGGGTTACCCTGCGGGTCAAGGATTGCTTTGTCGTCCCCAGAGGGGCCTAATATCTGACCCCGGGCCTTGGCAGAGGACCCCGAGGGGTTCACGCCCGTAAGGGGCAAATCCTCTCCAGATTCAATATAATCAAAGGAGTCATACTCCATAATGTCGGATTCGTCCTCCACACTCCGGTCGGAATCCGACCCATCATCAAGGGCCCTAGCCCGTTTCCACAATCTAGCCTTTTTAGCCCGGCCAGGGGCTCTTTTGCGCGTGGGGTGCGCGCCATCTGTGACCGCCTCTGGCGTGTCAGTCATGGCAGGCAGAGCCTGCATCGAGGAGTGGGAGCCGACATTTTTAGACTTGTCCATAGCCTTACGGGCCCCAGGCATTGGGTAGGTGAAGGGGACCCCCACCCTGGGGAGCCGGGGAGGCCATTGCAGGCAAAACCATAGAATGGAGGGAGTGGGTAAAGGAGGAGGAGACAGCCCCCATGGCTGAGGCAATAGCCTTCTGCAGTGAAGAAGCCATAGTGGCTTCTAGCAAGGCTTGAAATTCCTGAGAGGCCATAGCACTCTCAGCATTCTCCATGTTAAAGTCCCCAGAGGGACCTTTAGGCCCATCATCCCTATCCTGCATAATGGCAATCTATTGGCAAATCTAATGGCAAGCTATTGAAGTGGGGCAGGAGAGAAGTGAAGGGTTGAGTAACCCACAGCACAGAAGTGAGTATAGAACAATAATAGTAATCAGACCGTTAGTGTGCCCAGGAGAGATCGAGGCGACCGACCGCACGGCAGCTAGGATGCAGACCTCGTGGGGGTCCGTCCAAGATGGCCGCCGCACGCGAGGGAAGTGCTCGCGGTCGTGCACCCGTCGGGGGAAGGGCTGCGTGCACTCTGCCCGCGCGGGGAGTCCGTGAGCGGGCAGGGGAGTGCACGCAGCCGTGGCCGCGAAGTAAGGAACGGCCGCGGCAGAAAACCACTGCTGGCACCCGCAGGGGAGGGCAGGGAGACAATCTCCCGGCAAAGGGGAAAAACCCCAAGGCACACTAAGGTGTGAAAACGAGCAATGTAAAATTGAAGAATAAGATAAATAACAATAAATAATAAATGCAATAATAATAAAAGCAAGTAAATTCAGTAAAATAACAACAATTCAATTGCAAGTAAGAGAGCTAAACAGGATACTTAGCTGTCTGAGGAAGCAGCAAAGAAAGAGGGGGATTGTGGGAGACACAGGACTTATATAGCTACTTCCTATGTTATGTTATTGGCTGCCTGTTATGCCTGTACAGTTTTTACTTTCAATTTCGATAATATTTATATTCCTCTATCTTTGCTGCTGAGGAAATAAAGAAAGAGTTATGCATAATATGAGCCTTCGTGTCTTTAATAAAATTAGATTTATGGACAGTGCATGTGCAGCTCTAAAAAGATGATCACAGTAAATAAATAAAATAAATAAATAAAATCTGAACAGTAAAAAAGTAAAGTATACCCAGTTCAAGGTGAATGACCCCCAACAACAAGATGTAATTATAAACTCCTCTTCCTAGAGTTCAGGTACGCTGCAAGGAACTCTTCACATCTTTTAAAAAGAAAATAATCTCATAGAGTAATGTCTGGTGGACAAAGGAATAAATGTGGTGATAAAATAAATTACTCACGTGATACAGAGCCATAGACAGACTCTATATTCACAGCATAGTGGTGCCCTTTTCATAGGTTATTGGAATCAATATTCAGACCTTGAAATATCAGAGGAGTTTTCCATACAAGAATACATTTTATTTTAAAACAATTGCACACAATTAAATATAAATAGTGCTACTATACATTAAAATCCAGGACTCAAATAAAAAAGAGTAGAATACGCACTCAGTACTCTCACACTGGCCTGCCCCAGTAGCACAATGCATTTTGATGTAAAGTCTAATTGGGAGGTCTACTTGTGTCCACCTCCATTCTAAATTGTTTCTGAATCAGATGCCACCCTTCAGCAACATTGAACATATGTACTCTGTTCCACGTCACTTTACAATTCCATCTGATTAAATTTTTTAGCTGTCGTTGGGCCGGATGTGTGGAGAACACCATTTTAACTCAGGGAGAGACAATACTTTTAAAGGCAAACATTTGTTTCACACCTCATAAACATAAAAATAACAGGTACTATAAACAAAGTTGGAACCTCCTCCTGGGCAAAGTGACACTCCACGGTCCTCCCCTCCCCCCCCCAAAAAAACAACCAACAATTATCCCCCCCCCCCCCACACACACACATACTGGTTTGTAGATATACCCCATATAAAAGCATGGGGTGGTACCTTCACACTTTTTTTTCATTTGGATATACCTAAAAGCTGCAGTTCTCTTGTCTGCTGCCTATGCAAGCCCTCCTCTTCTAACCCTGCCTAAACTTTCTATTTTCTGTCCAATCCCAAGCTTTCCAATACAGCTCAATGAGAAGTCTTTGGCAGGGGCTTTGGGCAATTGCTTGGCTCTTGAGTCTAGCGTCATTGAACTAAACAACTAGAAAATAACAGGACCCGTTGTCTTCTTGAAAGCCAGAGCTGTTGTAACAAGGTCAATTTATAACAGTTCAAATTTTTAACGAAATCTGCACTTTTGGTAAAATGAAGAAGAAAAAAAAAGAGGACGAGCTTTTTTTTAAAGCTAAAGCATTTCAGTAAGCTAAAGTGCACAAGGGATCTACAGTGTCCCTTTAGGGTGCCGTTTTTATAAATGGAAAACCTATTCTAATTTTTTTTAAATGTATAAAAAGTGCCCTGTTCTGAAAATTGGTGCAAACACTGAAAAGGGGAGGAGTCACCAATAGAATGTGACTGAATGTGATTGACTCTGCCATTGCAGAATTTCCCACTTCTTTGCCTTAAAAAAACATCCTGCGTTGCTTTCACAGTATGTTTTTGGTCATTGTCCATCCAATCATCTTCACTAAATTTGGCTGAATCTGAGCAGACAATCTATACCTATACACATCTCAATTCATCCATCAGCTTCTATCTTCTATTACATTATAAATAAACATTAGTGACGTAGGAAGCCTTTCATGCCAATGCCATCACTGCCTCCACCGTGTTTTACAGATAATATGGTATGCTTCGGATCATGAGCCGTTCCAGGCCTTCTTTATACTTTTTTCTTCCATCACTCTGGCACAGGTTTATTACATATCAAAAGACCACTGCCAAAAAGCATCTGAAAGAGCCAGCCCAGTTTTTGAACAAAGTCTAATCTGGCCTTTCTATTCAACTAATGAACGGTTTGCACATTGTGGTGAACCTTCTGCATTTGCTCTTAAGAAGTCTTCTCTTTATGGTCGACTTGGACAATGATGTGCTTCATCTTGAAGAGTGTTCTTCACTTGGCTAGATGTTGTGATGGGGTTTTCTTTACCATGGAAAGGATCATACGATCATCCACCACTGTCTAGTCCTTTTTGTGTTGCAAAGCTCATCAGCGCATTCTTTTTTTTTTTTTTCTCAGAATGTACCAAACTGTTGATTTGGCTACTCCTAATGTTTCAGCTTTTGTTTTTTGTTTTTTGCTGCCTAAAGATTTCACTTGCATTGAGAACTCCTTTTACCACATGTTATGGGATAACAGGAACAGCTTCCAAATGTGAATGCCACACCTGGAATGAACTCCAGACCTTGTACCTGCTTAATTGATGAAGACATATCAAAATAATAGCTTACATCTATCCATAAAACCACTTTTAAGCCATTTATTCACTTACTTTTGGTCCCTTGAAAAAGAGGGGGCTACATATTAAAGAGCTGTAATTTCTGAACCCTTCCTCTAATTGGATGTGAATATCTTCAAATTAAAGGTGCACTTTAAGCCCATATTTATTATTTAAACTGTAACTTGCATTTATTTTGATAAACAGCTGAAATAACAAAACCTGTGTGTCAAAATATTTCCGGACCTAACTGTATATACATGGTGTTATAACGTTATCACCTCTGCAATTGCGATCATCTGATAGCTAACTGGCTATGTGATCCATCATTTTAAGAAGGGGATTAAAAAGAATGGGTATGCATGTAATAAGTTGGGGGGACCGATTAACAGCCAAACTGTACGCCAATTGAGTGTTATTGTGTTCTAATACAGGGATTCAAGCCCCATTCTACCCATAGGCAATAATGGAGTCCTCTGTGAAGCGTATGGCCTTTCACCAGGCAAAACCAGTTGGGTTATTGATAAACTCCTCCTCCATTCCCTTCCAGTGCAATCTCCCTTCCCCCAGGAGGCACTCTGGTTCTGTTAGATCCTAAGGGATTGACTGAAGGAGGTGTGTCCAGCAGAAGGAAGGGCTAACCTGTTAAAAGCCCTGTGAATAGCACATTCTTTCTCTCTTTGAATTTACCCTCCTCACTCTCTCTCTCTACTCCCTCTCCCCACTATACACACCCTCTCTCTCTTTCTCTTACTCTCAGCTGATGATCAATGGAGTGGTAACTGACTGTATCATGTGTCCATGCCTGTTTCACTATGTTAATTTAGTTTACTTTCCATGTAATCAATGACTAGTTTTGGTAGCAACATATACTAGCCTATTTCAAATGTATATGTATTGTTTATTTGTTTGATTAGCCTCTATTAATAAATATTATTGAATTGCCGAAAGGAAGGAGTGTGGAATCTGTTTTTAAGTTATTATTTATAGTTATTAATTTTATTATTAATTCCAAGTTTACTCCATCTTACGAGTTAACGTTTACTTCAATGCAGATTAAATCAGAGAATTGGGTGTGCAGGGTAAATCAGAGGTGGTAAACAGAGAATGAGAATGCATAGTAAATGAGTGGGGATGAATAGAGTATGCGGGTGAAAAGAGAACCATAATGACTGCACTACCTTATATACACAAACAATCCAAAGAAAGCCATAGGCACACATTCCCCACAAATCTATGCAAATTCAGCCATACATTTACACTCACTGCCACATTATATTGATACATCCTCATATTCATACATGCTGCCACCCTCATATTAACACATATTGCCATTCAGAGCAAATAAATTCCACATTCATACACAATCAGGCTGCAGAGGGAGTGTTTTACAGGAGTTTGGGACAGTTTGAGGTCAAGTGTGTTAAAGGGACACTATAGTCACCTGAACAACTACAGCTTAATGTAGTTGTTCAGGTATGATCTATAGCTCCCTGCAGGCAATCTAATGTAAACACTGTATTTTCAGAGAAAATACAGTGTTTACATTGATTGATAGGAATATCTCCAGTGGCCGTCACTCAGACGGCCACCAGAGGGACTTCCTATCATGCAGGGCCCTAGAAAGGCCCTGTACACGTCAGACGTATTAAAATACTTCTGACATGTGCAGGAGAGAGAAGGCACTGTGTGCGCGCCTTCTCTCTCCAGCCTGTCAGCAGAGGAGGGGGGCGGGCAAAGACAGCGAGCTGAGCTGTCAGTCAGCTCAGCTCACGGCCGCGCACACCGCGTGCATGCGCGGTAGTGCGCTCAGCACTTCAGAGGGCGGCATGAATGCCGCCCTCTGAAGTATGCGCGCATGTGTGGCGAAGCCGCGCATGTGCACAAGGGAGCAATGACGCTTCCAAATGGAAGCGTCTGATTGCTCCCTGCTCGCGCCCGCCTATTTTGTCATTTTGACAAAATAGGGGGCGCGGCTTCAAAATAGGGAGCGCGGCACTGGAACCAGGTGAGTAAATTCGGCTGCCTGGAGAGTCCCTTTAAATTGGCTGATGTGTGGTATAAATGCATGGGACTATTTTCAATCCCAGTCCAGCCTTTATGAGGGTTTTTTTGTAAGTGTTTTGTATGCTGTCTTTAAGTGGAGTCTAACGGAGACCCTCTGTTACCTCTGCTGACTGAATTGGCACATTTGCAGTGATAGCATATTAAATAAATATAAATGTGAAATACTGCCATTGTCCACAGAATGCGTCCCATAGGGAAGCACTGACAAATCCACATATTTTATGTTAATATTTTTTACATTAATTCAGCTGTTTTTTTTATCAAATAAGTAGTTTTACTAGTTGGATGCAGGGCATCATTATAGAGTTCCGTGATTCATTTTCTGCATAATAGAAGCTGGGAGCTAAAGTATAAATCACAGTTTCATGCCCTCTCCTCCCCCGCATATCAGTGTCCTGTGAAGTGGGACGGTATGGGCGGGAAAAATGGTGGCAGGCCAGTGATGCATGATGGGGATTTTGTTTCTGTAAAGGTATGGAATGAATAGGATACACAAAACAAAACATAAGACATACACATTTCAACCAAAGGGTTAAACAGATAATTTGTTCATTACCAGCTTTTTGATTTCTGTTTAGCATCAGATATGAGGAGACTTAGTGCTGGGAAAGTACGGAATGACTACTCTTGGCATTAATGACTGTTCATTTCATATTAAACAAAGATAAGTTGTACAAATTGATGGAAATGTTTTGTGAACAACTTCAGAATTTATACAATTCTATGAAGACATTGGCTCCACAGGAATACTCTTTTTTTCTTTAACCCCCCCCCCCCCAAAAAAAAAACAGGAAAACAAACCCATTTTCCTGGCACTATAGGCTCCTGAGGTGCCCCGTTCCTCTCGCCCCACCCCCCCACTGAGCTGAAGGGGTTAAAAACCCCTTCAATCACTTACCTGAATCTAGCACCAATGCCCACACTCCTCCCCTACTGATGTCAGCTGGCGGGGGATACCTAATGTGCATGCGCAGCAATGGCTATGCTTGCATAGACAACCCTCAGATGTAATTATTGCAGTTTCTCAGAAAACTGCAATAATTACCACTGTAGAGTTTTAAGGGACATGGTACATTTCACCAGACCACTTCAATGAGCTTAAGTGGTCTGGGTGCCTACAGTGTCCCTTTAACCCCTTAAGGACCACACATCTGGAATAAAAGGGAATCATGACATGTCAGACATGTCATGTGTCCTTAAGGGGTTAACTACTGTTTATTTATGCAAAATTATATTTTGAATTTACTTATCACAAAAATCTTCAAAGAAGTTTTTAAATAACTGGTAAAGTGACACATTTTTCCAAGCCTTTTGCAACTTTGTTGGTAGAATGCAATTTGAGAGACTGTGAGTAATATTGTGCTCATCACATACATTAAGCATGCTGTGATAGATTAAGTCCTGTTTCTAATTAACAAAAAAAATAAAAATTGTGATAAGTAGAGATTGTTTGGACAGAAAAGGGTACTGTTGGTAAATGCAGAGTAGTCAAGTCAAGTTAAAAGATTTCAAAGATGAAAAAATGCTTTTGAGTATATTCAAAGCAATACATATTTCTCTCTCTTTGAATAGGATACTTACTTCTAGCATTCCTAACCAGATTATCCAGTTAACACACAGTTTGTCTTGCCATGTTTACATTACACCTGTGCTAGACGTTAAAAGCCTCTGCTGTCATCAGTTCTTGCATTGATACTTGTTATAGATTAGCTAGTTGACAAGTTTTTTGTGTTTTTCCTCCATGTAAAAGGGAGAAAGTTTATTTTTTATTTATTTATTTTTTTCCTCCTTTAAAAGGAAGAAAATTAAATAAAAAGGGTGAAAATGTGATTACTGGTTTACGACTCTCTGCAGTGGGTCCCTACATATTTGTTATGTTTGCATGATCTGTTAGAGTGCCAACCATTAAATAGTTGGCAGGACAGTTTTTCTTGCTGTCAGCTAAATCAGGAGGCTTTCATCACATTTCAGAAGGATGGTGCACAGTGTCAACTCATGGGTTGTACACAATGTGATTCCGGTATGTCTAATAAAAACTCACTCATAAGAAGATGACAAAATGTAATCAAGAATGGTGTAAGAGAATTGCAGAGAAATTTATTTATTTATTTTTTATTTTTTATTTTTTTTCTGCTACCAAACAAAAGCTAAGTGAGGCTGTGTGCACACGGACATTGAGCTGCTTCATATATAGACAGATTAAACATCCTCATCTTCTTATGGGTGAGTTTTTATTAGTGTGTCTGCACAATGTGTAAATAAGCAAATTAAAGAAACACTCCAAGTACTCCTGATGCACTAATTGTTATGGTATCAGGAGTGTCCGAAAAATCTCCCCTCCCATTGTAAGTAGTTAAACCCTTTAGAATGGGATGAGGATCCTAAGCATGAGCCTCCATTAGCTCTTTTTGTGCGAAGACCTGCTCTCAGCCAATCAGCTAAGCCCTGCACCACCAGCATAGCTCAAACCAAGAGCTTCCAGCTCTCTGATGGCTGTAAGTGGAGGGAGGCAGCATGTTGTAGTGGCTATGGTGCTTGGCGTGTTACTTTTAAGTTTATTTAAAACCATTAGTTCAGTTTCAACACCCTTAGTGGGGGTATGCCAGGCCAATTGAGGTTTTTCTAGTGGCACTCTACTAGTAGATTATATTAAAAGAACTTTGGCGAAACATGTACTCCCTATTTAGTAAAATTAGTTATGCAAACTACTTCATCTCAATAAAGTGGTCTGGGTGCAGTGACCCATTTTTTTTTTAACCCTGCAGTATAAAAATGGCAGGTTTTCTGACCACCACTAGATGCACTTCCTCTACAACATAGCTACACAGCTGTCTAGGTTGAAAAAAGACTAAAGTCCATCAAATTCAACCGTAAAAAGAAACGTCATCACATGCAGCTCATAGAAAAGCATTACATTTAATTCAGTGCTTTCATGTGAACAGCATTTGGATGCATATGCTGCACTCGTCGTGCATGAGCATCAGCCACCAATGCTTCTCCATGAGGCCAAAATTTAAGTAAAACCTTTTTTTAAAATTTATATATTATTTTATTGCAGTGGGGGGAAGGCACTGAAAACTAACAATGAACTAGGAAACTATAGAGTTAGGAATACAGGTTTGTATTCCGAACACTGTACCTTTAAATGCATTGTAGGAATAATGCCTTAAAATGAAAAAAAATGAAAACAAACATACCTTACGCACCTTCAAAAATTGCCACAAGAATCATTGTGTAGTGTATCTACCTGCGGTCAGCTCACTTCCTCACCAGCTAGTAATTATTAACTAATTCTGGTAAATGGAATATAATCTTATTCCATAAACGTCTGTTATGGGGTTTGTTAGTTATATAGTATATCCCCAGGGGAAGGGCAGGGGGAGCTATAGTGCCAAGCTTGCTGTTTGTTTTAGGGTTACATTTCCTGACCCTGAAGGCACACTTGATAAAAGTGAAATCAGCACTTTTATTAAACACCCTTTTCCACCTGTCAATCTCATTTTTTTTTTTTTTTTTTATTCATCTGTGTCATGCTGGGTATTGATCGTGTGATGTAGGGGAAGCGTAAGATAAAAAAGGGACATACACAAGTAATATATATATTTTTTTCTCAATAAATGAAAACACTTGACACATTGAGCATTGTCTCTTTAAAATATAAATTTCTAAAAAAAAAAAGAAATGATTTTCAGGTTCATTTAGGTATCTATAGTTACACTTCCACATTATCAATGCAAATCCATCTGTTTTTGATAACCGTGATAGGCTGTGAGGATCGAGGGTGGTTTAGTTTAAGAGGAACTCCGTATCTTTAAATGCAGCTAATGCGCTCTCTGTTTGTCCAGGTTTCATATTTGGCTTAGTGCTGAGCATTGATCAATCAAAGATTTCTCATTGAGGACAAATCTTAATTCCAAAACTTCTTATACAAATTGGTGATTATATTAAGAGTTAGAGATTGTTATAAACACATTCACACTGTGGGATAGTAATTTAAGTGCCATTTTTCAGCTTTATTTTTCTGTGGCCATTAATATAATGGCATGCCAATTTTGTGCACTAATTTTCATGGGACCATGGTTTCCAAACAGAGTGGCCTTTTCTCTTCCCCCCTCTTACTTCTGCACCTAAGAGGGACAGAGGTCAAAAGCCAAAATCGATTAATGATTTGGAAGTTAGAAAGTTAAAGGCATATTATAATATCCTATAATTTCTAATGTTATGTTTACAAACTCCTATATTTTTGGCATATATGTATTTGTGAGATGTGAAAAATAAAATTGAATGGAGAAATCCACACTTTGTCATCTTGCAATTTTGCACATCAGCTTCCTGTCAATCATTCTTACAAATCCTGTTCTTTGCACCTGGCTGTAAATGTAGAGAAAGTACAGAGACATGAGAAATTGAAACAATGTTTCTACGTCTTCTTTGCAGTGTTTGAACCTGGCTTTGCCTTGTCTGAACTGGATTATGACGCAATTTGATAATTCTTTACTAGAAATAGAAAAAAAAAAGATAATTTTATGATAAAGTCTTCACTCTAGTAATAATTTATGTTAATTCCAGAGAAGAGACATTTACCCATTAAATTGCTTGAGGGCTGGGCAGCTGGATGGTTTCTTGGTTCATAGTAGCAGCTACAGGGAAGGTAACCATTATTTGTAAATTTGTTTAGATTACATTTTCATGTATGTAGCTTAGATTTGTCATTTAAAGGACCACTATAGAGCCCTGAGGGTGCCCCCACCCTCAGGGTCCCCCTCCCGCCGGACTCTAGGGGTTGGAAGGGGTTAAACTTACCTCTTTCCCTAGCGCTGGGCAGGGGACTCTCCTCTCCTCCCTCTTCTTCCGTCACCAGCTGAATGCGCATGCGGGGCAAGAGCCGCGCGCACATTTAGCCAGTCTCATAGGAAAGCATTCCCAATGCTTTCCTATGGACGCTGGCGTCTTCTCACTGTGAAAATCACAGTGAGAAGCGCGGAAGCGCCTCTAGCGGCTGTCAATGAGACAACCACTAGAGGCTGGATTAACCCATAGGTAAACATAGCCGTTTCTCTGAAACTGCCATGTTTACAGCAAAAAGGGTTAAACCTAGCTGGACCTGGCACCCAGACCACTTCATTAAGCTAAAATGGTCTGGGTGCCTATAGTGGTCCTTTAATGAAACTGGGCCCACTCAATGAGTTTGTTTAATTTTAATGTAATTGTTGTTATTCTGCATTTAATGATGTGGGTAGGATGCCATGTAAGATATACTAGTAATGGCATGAATGGGTTCGATAAGATCAATAACTTTTTTTTTTTCCTTCAACTTTAATTCCCCAGATCTTCCTCTTTTCCAGCTTTTGAATTGGCAAATGTCTGTTGGGCACATATTACATCTGATTCACACTGCAAACACTAGTCTCTACTTCCTTAATATAATTGGAATTAGACATAAGTTCTTCCAAAATGACTACTATAGAGAGCTGTAATATGTAGTTAGCCAAGTGTTTTTTAAACCATCCATGAACTTCAAAGGAATTTGTATGAATTGTGCATTGCCTTGGTTTTTGTATCTGTTTTGATAGAGATGGGGGGGGGGGAGGGATTTTATGGGGGGGATTAAATGTTTGTAGAGGAGGGGCAGGAATTGTAAATGTGCCTATTGAGGTATCAGTCTGAATTAGAAATGAATAAATATGCTTATTAATATATTCTTAATGTATTTTGATATATATATATTATCAGAATATACTAAGGTTAAATTATATATATATATATATATATATATATATATATATATAACTCTGGTGTGTGTGTATATATTATATATATATATATATATATATATATATATATATATATATATATATATATAATATATATGTGTGTGTGTGTGTATGTATATATATATATATATATATATATATGTGTTTTGGTGTTTAGAGTGTCCCTTTAACTTAAATAGAGAGCAGTTTCCATAAATTCATGGGAAAATTCGAAATGTGGAGGAGGATTCCAGATGTTCTCAAAATTTAGATCATTATGTATATGCTATATCTTTTGCAAATCCTATCCATCCACATTTCATCCTGTTACTTAAAGTGTGTCAAATCCACTTTGCTCTTTTTTTTTGTTTGTTTTTTTGTTTGTTTGTTTGGAGGCAAACCTTGTGTAAACGATGATACCTTTATTTGGGCAAAACCCAAAGGAAGTCAAGATTCCCAAAAATCCTGTTTTACCTTCAAGAAATCAACTCTCACAGACAGGGTTATAGATATGTCTACCCCTAACCCCCCTCCCCCCCCCCCCCCCAACGATTAGTTATTACTGGAAAATATAGTATACCTATTTCCAATAGTGAATTTTCCTTGCGATCACTGAACTCAAACTCGCTCATTCTTTAAGTCTTAATGAACAATCCCTCCCACTTTGAGTTTTTGGCGTGAGACACTAACAAGCAAATACATCCACTCATCCACTACTAATACCATCTTAATCCCCTTTGATTTCTCCTTACCTCAAATTACCTCAAATCATTTAATGCCACATCAGGATGGGAAACCCTTCAAGCCTTTCACTTGGTTGGTGACACCGTTTCTTTTAAGTTTTCCTGATATTTTCCTCTGATAGATACCTCTATATTTGGAACAATGTTTCACCTTTACTCCCAAATCCACCAGTCACGATGAGCTCTTTATCCCTTTGACAGAGCATACACAGAGCTCATTCTTCTTTCCTGTGAGTCATAGTAAGTAGCATTTTCAGTCCTGATTATCCCAATTTTTCCAAGGGTGTGTTAAGTGCAGGGGTTTTGGAGAGTTATTTTTCAGCTCTAAATTTTTCTATAGAACGCTCAAAGCTAAATTCCTAAGAAAGTTCTTGTGACATTTACAATTCCCATTGAAAATAGTTAACACTTTTTAAAATGCTTATATAATGATCTGTTTCCATTTCAGGCTTTGTTTCTGAAAACATCAACTGTTTTATGTAAAGCTACTGTTGGTATTGATCAGTGTAAATATAAAGAAGAAATAGTACTTGGACTCCAGTCTGTTTTAAAAACTTTTGTAGGCCATTTACAGTCTTAAAAGTTAAATTTAGTTGAAACCTTCATGATTCCACATTTATTACTAAACCAACCAAGTGGTATAAGAGTTTTATCTGGCTATGGAAAAGGACCACAAAGTAGTATATATGTTAGACGTCAACTTGTTTTTCTATTTTCCAGGTTTCACAATTTCCAAGCTGCATATTTAGAACTCTTGCAAGACTTGCTGTACATTCCATGCACAGTACGTTACAATACGCACCTATGTAAGCTTGTCGTATGGGATGAATAATGTTTTGATTTACTGTCATTCACAGGTTCATGGTATTGTACGTCGATCAAGTTCTTTCAACACTGGGAGGATTGAACATCTGTACAAGAATCCACAAGCACATATAGAAGGAAGTAAGGAAGTTTCTGTTTGGTGTTATGCATTTGCTAACTCTTATTCACATGTTACATGGATTGAAAAGGTTCCAAGTTGTTACAGGGGAAATAACAGGAACAAACCGCAGAAGCCACACATAGAGATTTGGACACAGGTCTTCAGGAAGTAAAAGGCCTTTATTCACGTACCGATCGGGTCTCAGATGAACTCCTGTTCCAAAAATATCTGATAGCCAAATACATTGTTCACAGGACTTTTGTTAACAGCATATCCCCTCCCATACAGTATAACCCCTCCTATATTCCTCAGACCAATCAGCACACAGGATATTCAGGATCACCTTATATGGCAGACCACATGGCTTGTTGAAGACAAAGGAATTTTCTATCAACTTCCACACATGCTCAGTATACTGATGACTCATCCAACTGTTTGTAACCAGATACTATTTAGCATATGCCACGTGGAGATTTCGGCCTACTAAATTTTGACCATGCTGGATTCCCATCACAAAGTGACCACCTTGTTGGTCTGTGTCAAATACAATATAACTGCACAGCTAGTTAAATCTTGCTTATTGTTTCCTTGCATTTTTTAAATGTGTGCTATTAAATGACACACTTCGCTGAGTAAGTCTTAGTTGTATAACATATGTGTTGGAGGGATTAGTTCCCCCTCTTCTGGTAAAGACCTGGGGGCTCTATGTCTGCTTTGACATGTTTTGTTAGCAGTGGCATTGCAGCTGGCACAGCCCTGATTTGAAAAGGGTAGGTTTGGCGGAGCTCCCGTACTTCGACATAGTACCTCTGGCACGTCAGTTTCCTTGCTTCTACCAGAGGACTCTGGAGCACTTCAGACTCAGTCACCGAAGCTCAAGAACATCTTCCACTGGACCAGGCTGCAGTGATTTGCAGCTCATAATGAACTTGATTGTACAGAACACAGAATTGTTGACACTCCCTGCAGGGGGTCCTCCATCAAATGAAATGGACACTACAATTGTCCCTCTGTCTGGAGACTTAATTACATTATCCCCAACTAAAAACCTTGGCTCCCTGCTGCGCCCTCATAGTCCTAGAGGCACAGCATACAAATTGTCTGCCAGAACCACCTTTCTCGGAACCTTATCCTCACACGGTATATATTCCCGGAAAGCTTGTCACTGAGCACCCTCGCAGTCCAAATAGCACCCTGATTGAAGAATCTGCGCCCACTAAAGTGTTAAAGTTTTACCCCATTGCAGGTTTTCTCTAATCTGGCAAGGAGGTTCAGCTGTGCAGTGCCTTAGTCCTGGTCTCCAAATAGGGTTTTCCCAGACCTCTGGGGAGTGGAGCGCTCTCAAGCCCTATATATCACCTGATGTCTTCTTGCCTCTCCAATTCCCCTCCAAATAGCTCTCAATTTGGAAGTCTAGGGACTGAACGATACCTGCTTAAAGATTGACTGAACTTTGGCACAGTCTTGATACAAAGAACAGTTACAGACTTTTTCAGCGTATCTCCCAGTAAGGAGCTCATTGTGTAAAATAAGTTCAGGAGATCCCCAGAGGTTCTCAACTCTGGCTGAGAAGCACAGTGAGCATCAGGGGGGGCCCAGACCCCTCCCCACAAAGACAATAGCTTATTTTAGGGGCTCTGGAGACCAGGTCCATAGTCTGAAGAAGCTTGCCTTCAAGCCTGTCCAAAAGTCCATGGCTTGGGAGCTTCCGTCACATTATTATTTTGGGGGCACTATCATATGACTTCAAATCTTAAATGATATTTAAGGAGCCCCTAACAGCTTTTGCGTTATTATCCTTGATGTTTATTTCACGTCTTGCAGACCTCTAAATGCGCCTTTCCCCCCCCCCCATCCTTCTGTATTTCTACATTTAATTCTAATTTTGAAAACTCACAAATATATGTCTATTAAATATAAGGATAAGTAAACATAATAATGAGAAAGAGACGTTTCCACGTTAACACTTCTATATGCATCAGGCACCTTTACTTTTCTTTGCTTACCTGGCCTGCATTGAACAATAGGATTTGGAGAATCCCTGCAGTCTGACCACAAGCTGCTTGCTACTCTCAGTGAGACCACACTAGAGTAAATGACACGCAGTAAGGTTAACTCTGTGTGCTCCCCTCCTGCCAGTCACCCTGACATAGCTCCCCTTTCCTGCCGGTCACTTAGACATTGTGTGTACCTTCAAAATATAGGATGCAGGCTGTTTATTTATTTATTTATTTATTTATTTTTGCCCCAAATTTTTTTGGAAAAAATAGTTCTATATTCCAAAACAATTGCTATGTCATTGGACCCAGCACCTACTCTGTTTTTATTCACAGTGATTTACTTATGTATTACAGGTATCCATCCAACACTGTAAAAACCTGCCATATTTTCCATTGTTAAACTTCTTTAAGACTTCTTGATTTCTTGCATTTTGAGGACAGAATTGTCCTCAAAAAGTGAAAAAGAAGCCTTTCTGGTGTATTCTACATGACAGTACTCTTTTCTGCGAAATATAAAAGGATAAAAACAACTGATCTGTGTTTTGTCTGGTCCAGGGAATTAGTTGCACATGAGTAATGTGCTCTCCTAGTTTCAACAGTAGTGGCAACATGTTTTTTATACATAAGGTACTAATGGGTAGTCAAGTTTGGCGTTTCTGAATAAGAAGGGCAGGTGTTATGGACTCTGGTCTCCTTAAAATATATTTATTATTTCTTCTACTCTTAATATAATCTGAATTTGTTGTAGGGTTGACGATATTTGGTTTGTTACTTCCTTGACCTTCGATTCCAAAATAGTGAAAGTTGTGACATCTCTTTGGCAGTCGCAGACTCTTGTTGGGAACTAAGAATATTTTCAAGTGGAAAGCAAGTTATACAGTACTCAACCTCAAAGCTTGGAGATGTGGATTTTCTATCTAACAGAATTATGTATTTCTAATATGGTGTCTAGATGTGTGAACTGGTGTTCCTCAATCTCAAGTATATAGAAGTAAACCATTTTATTCCAAATTAGAATTAAACAAGTATGACCTACTGTACAGTCCTTGTCCAAAACTCTACTCTAATGCAACCTGTTAATACAATATATACTTTGCATCCTGTCAGAGCAGGCATGTAAAAGAAGAATGTCTTCTTATGTGATGTGTATTGTGTGCTTTCCAGTATAACAATAGAACATTGCTGTGAGAAAACATGCTGAACTTGAGTTTGATTTACATAATACCTTATGATTTTATCAAGTTATAATTAAATATTTATTTTTAATGCTATTTAAGATTTCCATGGTTTTGTCAACCTTCATACCTTTAGGACAAGGATTGAAAGAATCCCATGATATCATACAATTATAAAGGGTTAACAATCATTGTATAAGCAATTGATAGCAAAGTGTCTGATTCACTAATCCATCTTAAATACTAAAGTATGTGGATTACCACTCTGCTAATACAATAGATAGAAAAAATCATGGTAAACTATAATTTTGGATCTCTTAGGGAAGATATATGTTGTTTATTTTCAAAGCTAACCACATTTTTTTTTTTTTTTTTTTAAATGACTGCAAAGTTGCATTTTTTTTGTGTTAGAATAACTTTAACGTTTTATTCTGTTTTAAAGACATGAAGTTGCACTATGGAGATCTTACTGACAGCACCTGCCTGGTTAAAATCATCAATGAAGTAAAACCTTCTGAAGTATACAATCTGGGAGCACAGAGCCATGTCAAGGTAAGGACTACCAATGTTTATTTCTCTCATATAAAGTCGCACAAATCTGACTCTCCAATAATGTTTTGAACTGTGAATATAAGTCACCCGTAAGTGTGTGTTATTTTCTTCCATAAATGAGACTTTTCCCTCATGAATCTCAGTATAAAACCATAAACTTTTTTTGTTATAGTATATTCATTTGGACAGGTGGTCAACAATGCGAAAAGAAACATTTGATAATGCACAATAAAAGATCATAGTGAATAAAATAATATTCCATAGATCCATGCAAACAATAGCTCTATAAGGCAAAGTTGAAGAAGTTAGAAGGACATCCTTTAAAGGCGTGTTGAAAGGCTTAAAAAACCCTTTTAACAGTTTCCTCATTTTAGCACCAAAGTCTATTGGCGCTGGTTCTGTCCTCACCTTCAACGTTAGCGGTGTGGGGAACCTAATGTGCATGCACAGCGAGATGAAACAATGCTTTTCTGTGGAAGATTTGAAGACGCTGGACTCATGCAAAGCATGAGGATGATCAGCACTGTTTCACAAAGTTAAAATCAGTGAACCACAAAGAAGATCCTCTAGTAGATGTCTGGAAGACAGTACACACTGGAGGCAGTCTCAACCTAGCAATGTAAACATTGCAGTTTCTCTGAAATTGCAATGTTTTACATTGCAGGGTTAAGAGAGCAGGGACAGTGCATCCAGATTACTTCAATGAGATAACGTGGTCTGGGTGCCTATAGTGTCAGTTTATTCCACGTCTTGAAAAAGTAGGTTAGGATCAAGATAACTGGAGATAGTGGCTGGACAGGTCACATAGGCTTAATTGAAGATTACAAGCTGTGTATTAAAAAGTAGTTTAAAGTTAAACATGTAACCTATATGGTATAAGGGTAAGAAGTGATGCCATTTTGCAAATTAATTTTTTTTATTTTTTTTATTTAAACAAATATTTACTTCATTATTACTTCAATAACGAGGATGAACTGTTTTTCTTCATGCATTTTGCAGTATGAAATCTAGTTCATAAAGCCTTACTCATCCTCATTTATACTCTAGATATCATTACCAGTATGTAGAGTAACAAATGTGTCTGCCAGAAGACACTAGTCACTGTTATGCCTGTAAATTTTCTGAAAATGTAAGCTCACCCCCTGCTTTCTAACTGTGTTTGAAGTTTCAATGGGTCATATTATTCATACAGTCTGGAATGGGAAAGGAATGAATGGACTCTACAATTTCACTGTCAGCATTGCATTAGCAGTCCAGAGATTGATAGCACAGTTTCAAATATGTTTTTTTGGAATATATGATTTGACTGTATTTACTGTATGTGGGCATTATACATAAAAGCAGACATCAGTTTTACATTCTGTTACCATTCCCAGTAAGCTGTACTGCTAGTAATGCCTTAGGTGTCCTTTCAAATACCCGTAAGCAAGGTATTTATGTAACTTTTTTGTCACTTCACTTTATGTAAAAAAAAATAAAGCATTTTTGTTTTTATGCTAACTTTTCAGACCCAGTGTGGTGTCTAAAATATCATTTTGATTTTTAGGTTTGTTGTGTCATAGAGAGCGCCTATTTCTCTCTGTTTCTAGATTTTTAGGTTTGTCTACACAACATTCTAAAAACAAAGTTGCTGTGTTATATGTTTAGGTTCTCACTATGCATCTCTTACTTCAACTACATGTTATGCTAATATCTTTTCGTCAACAGAAAGTGTTGGTAGTGAAGGGGTTAATATTACCGTATATTCCTAAACTACTTGTTTTTCTATCTCCTATACTCGGGCTGAGTACCTCCGGCAGGTGAACTTCCTCAACGCTATAAGGGTACGATGGCGCACTTCAGACCCAGTCACCAAATCTGAACTGGGATTTCTGGGGGATTTTCCCGCTGGAAGGGCTGCCAAATTATAACCCTTTCGCTAGATACTTTCTCATATGTACAGTAGCAGTGATTATAGCCTTTCCCCCCAGACATTAGCCGAGATCCAATGTAGGAGGTAGAATGATAAACTTTATTCCACACTCATCTATTTATACAGGCCAAATGTTGATTCCTCCTCCAGGGGGGTCCTCTACACAACAGAATGGCAAGTGACGTAGTCCCCTCCCCCCTATGCTACTCTATTTGGGGTGTTAATCGTCTTACACCCAACTACAAGATAGACTCCCCACTGTGTCCAAAAGTCCACGAGAACCCCTTTCTTTAGTGACAAACCCCCTTTGATTCTTTACGGGCACTTGAGACAGAGCCTATAGTCTCTGGGCAGTAAGCCGGCTTCTCCTCAAGCCCGGTGCATAGGAGATTCCGTCACAGTAACCTAATACACTCCTGAGTTTGCACACAATCTTTTATAACCAATTTCCATGACCTTGTTATTTTCCGATGGCTCGGTGAATTCTGGTAATATCGTGAAGCTCTAACTCATCCTAGCAAACCTGATTTCCACCTCCAGTGTCTAGATTCTCATCCCAACCTTAAACTGTTTTCATTATTTTTACTTTAACTTTTTTTCTATTCCCAGTAGGACAAAGCCTTTTACTTTTTCATCACTTTAGACCCTTCTACAATAACATGAATTAGATTTTTAAAAATGCCCCCTAACTCCCAGGGACAAGCATTCAATATTTTATACATTCTTTGGATTGAGGATAATCTTTCTGTAATGCTATGTTTACAACTATTTGCCAAAATATTGGTGACCATTTTGGTTTTATTAAAACTCCATCAATGTCCAAATGGGTCTTAGAATAAAAATACCTCCCACACCCCATGCATACCTGAGATACGTTTACTGTTTAGATAAGCTTTGCCTGTCAACCAGGATTGAGTGTGAGTGACAGTCTGCTGCAACATTTAATCTCCATAGCCATGAGTAGGACATATCTATCTATCTAATTAAATTTTGCACCACCCACTGTTCAGGAGTGAGAGGATGAAATCTAAGAAACCTTTACCTTTTGTTTGAGCATTGCCATGCTACACACTCTCTTTAATTCTCATGCTCTGAGGAGTCTCTCCTGTACTTGTTGTTGACCTTATTATCCATTGGTCATCTTGCATGATTAGAAAAGAGACTTCTTTAATGTGAAGTCCTCAACCTATTCTTTGAAATATGTTAGAATATTTAAATGCCAAATAAACTGTGATATCTTTTTTATCCATAAACCATGTGCACATTTATATTTCCTGTTCACATCACCACCATCATTGTTAGCAATGAGAGAATGAATGGCATGTCTGTCTGGTCTGATCCTATTTCACTTTAGAAACCTAAAGCGACACTAAGGTCACCAAAACATCTTTAGCTTAAATCAACTCTGTAGGCACCCAGACCACTTCAGCTCAATGAAGTGGTCTGGGTGCCAGGTCTGTCTAGTTTTAACCTTGCAGCTGAAAACATAGTAGTTTCAGAGGAACTGCTATGTTTACACTGAGGGTTAATCCAGCCTCTAGTGGCTGTCTCACTGACAGCCACTAGAGGCGCTTCCACGCTTATCATTGGGAATATCACAGTGAGAAGACGCTGGACGTCCATAGGAAAGCATTGAGAAATGCTTTCCTATGGGCGGTTTGAATTCCCCGCGAGCCCGGCGCTGGAGAAAGGTAAGTGGACTTTCCAAGCGGGAGTGGGACCCTGAGGGTGGGGGGACGGGACCTAAAAACCATACAGTGCTTTTCTGGCACTATAGTGGTCCTTTAATTAAGCAGTTTGGATGTATAGATCATGCTCCCACTGTCTCACTGCTCAATTCTCTGCCATTTAGGAATTAAATAACTTTTTTTTACAGCCCTAGCCACAGCATATGACTTGCACAACCTTCCTTAACATATCATGTAAAGGTCAATCTAATGTTTATTCTGCCTTTATTGCAAATTCTGTTTAATTTAGAATTGTGTATCTCCTGTACTGCTAATAGCTTGCTAGACCTGACAGGAGCCTTCTGTATGTGAATAAAGTGCAACTTACACAGCAGGAGATAAAACCATTTAAAGTAAGTTAACGTGATTAAAAATGGGACAATTTTTCCCCGTGTATGTCACAGCCAGGGGAGGTGTGGCTAGAGCTGCATAAACAGAAACAAAAGTGATTTATCTGCTAAATGGCAGAGAATTGAGCAGTGAGACTTCAGTGGCATGATCTATAGACAAAAACTGCTTCCTTAAGCTAAAGTTGTTTTGGTGACTAAAGTGTCCCTTTAAGGGAGTAAAGATTTTTCTGGGGGAAGGGGGAGGGGCCTGGACTAGTGACCTGGGATTTTTCATAGTGAACTGCAGTATCTGGGGTTGACCAGGCTGGCAGATCATGAGATTTTTTACATATGACTACAATCTGAAATGAGAGAGTGCTCTTGACATTCATTAAGACACTGGCTGTTTCTTTTGGCTGTAAATGCTCATTAATGCTGTTCAGGTCACTTTTATGGAAGTTACATGGATATATGATGCCTTATTGATTGAAAACAAAGTATAGACATGGACATTATAAAATGAAAATTATGCACCGAATGTACTAAAAACCAAGACAAGACAGTCTTGACCCACTGTGCAATAATGGCTCAAAAGCAAACTACTATAAGTGGCTAGTAAAAACAAAGAGAACGTTACCTGCGCTCTGGCCTAAATCCCCATGTGCGTTTAAACAAAATGGAGGCTCTTTAGTTGTATTCCAATGGCCATTTGAATATATAAGCTCACCAGCCACGTCAAGGCAAGCCTCAATAGGTGAGTCCTACACTAGCCATTAGATATGCTGATATCAGCCAAGAATCTCCAGTGAGACAGGAAGGGGTATTTTAAAAACCCTTTAACATGTAACCCTTTATAGGGCTTCTACACACACAATAAACTTTGCTGGTATCAGACAAAGTGAGACAGAAAGGGGTGTTTTATAAACCCATTAACATTTAACCCTTTATAGGGCTTCTACACAAAATACCCCTTCCTGTCTCACTGGAGATTCTTGGCTGATATCAGCATATCTAATGGCTAGTGTAGGACTCACCTATTGAGGTTTGCCTTGACGTGGCTGGTGAGCTTATATATTCAAATGGCCATTGGAATACAACTAAAGAGCCTCCATTTTGTTTAAACGCACATGGGGATTTAGGCCAGAGCGCAGGTAACGTTCTCTTTGTTTTTACTATGTATTTTAAGCTGTTGGATACTAAGCTACTGCTGCTGTAAGCGTGGTGCTTTATCTTTGTGTTTTGTATATGAATTTTGTATCACTCAGCTATGTTACATTGCTGCCAGCCTCCCCACGTTGTCTTATTAAGACTTTATAAGTATGTAGGGGCAGCACCCCTTCCTGTCTCATCAGAGAAATTTGCCTTTTAGCTGATACCAGCAAGGTGATTTGTATATGTTATAGCCCTATTCAGGGTAAAGTATGTAGGGGTTTATAAAACACCCCTTCATGTCTCATTAGAGACGTTTAAACTTTGTCTGATACCAGCAGAGTTTATTGAATGTGTAGAAGCCCTATAAAGGGTTAAATGTTAATGGGTTTATAAAACACCCCTTTCTGTCTCACTTTGTCTGATACCAGCAAAGTTTATTGTGTGTGTAGAAGCCCTATAAAGGGTTACATGTTAAAGGGTTTTTAAAATACCCCTTCCTGTCTCACTGGAGATTCTTGGCTGATATCAGCATATCTAATGGCTAGTGTAGGACTCACCTATTGAGGCTTGCCTTGACGTGGCTGGTGAGCTTATATATTCAAATGGCCATTGGAATACAACTAAAGAGCCTCCATTTTGTTTAAACGCACATGGGGATTTAGGCCAGAGCGCAGGTAACGTTCTCTTTGTTTTTACTATGTATTTTAAGCTGTTGGATACTAAGCTACTGCTGCTGTAAGCGCGGTGCTTTATCTTTGTGTTTTGTACTATAAGTGGCTGTTAAAATAATGGAGACCAGCTAGTGATATATGTAACCACAGCTGGCTAGATAAGTCTCTCTGAAAAGAATATAAAACGGAGTCAGTCAATGAAACAACATTGTAACAATAAAGTCCAGCCAGAGTGGAAAGAATTTTGTAACTTAAAAAGAGCAGAGTAGCAGCTACTAAATATCCCTGTTTGGGACTCACCAGAGATCCTAATACTTATTTTTTTTATTCATTTTTTGACAATCTTGTTTTTGTAAATGTGACAAAACAATAGACCATTGTTAGAAAACAGAGATATGAAGTATCTGTCGATGGAGTGATACATATCCAACATTATAAGCGCCATAGTGCACCTTTATTGTGTTTAAATTTGTGCATTATTTATTTTTAATTATGACAATTATCTGGTGAGATGCTGCACTAATTGCCACTATGGACCAGCCACCACTGGTCACGGCAAACTTCAGGCTTTCAGAATCAGCCATTTTTTTTTCCTTTTATAGTTTTATTCAAAATGGATATCTGTAGGTAGGGATACCATACATGCCATGTTTTCATAAATGGGCAGCACAGGAAAAGGGTAGGACTGTAGTATGTCTATATCCCGGAAAACATGGTGGATATGGTAACCCTATCCATAGGCCTTTAGCAAATGGATGGCAAATGAAGAGGCTTTTTAAAAATTTGTTTCCATGGTTTTGAGACCAGATAGCACATCACCTTGCAACTTCTCAAATGCTTTAATCAGACTTGTAAGGGTTCTACTCCTCGTTGCAATATTTCTTAACTGAGTAAATACATGCTGTTTGTGTTCTTCACTGCTTACAGTCTATTAAAGAAAGACTGAGGTTATACAAATTAACAAAAGTTATTTGTTAGATTGTTTTATGCGTGGTTGTGTAGCGGTGTTCCTTTTTTTTATATGTACCAATAAGAATTAAAATATGTTAGTGTAGCAAAATGTCCCCGTTGCCTGCAAAGACAGTGCTTCACTGAAAAAATAAGATTCATATAATTTAAATTTTTTCACTTAAACATGAAAAATGTTAAATGGGAGTATAGCTAACAACACTAGCCAGAAGAAAAGTGGAAACAAAAAAATAAACACTTACCATTTGAAAAATGTTGAGTTTAACTGTTAATGTTTATTTTGATTTTACTCAATAACAGTATAAGTAAAAGTTGAAGGATTTTAACAAGGCACCACATACTGTCACAGCTACTTTAACATGAAATTAATGTATTCCGTAACACGACATTGACGGTCAAACATTTTGGCTTCTGCGCAAGCCTGAATATACATAATATGCTGCATTTTTGTCATTCAAAAATAAAGATTTTAAAAAAAAAGTTTACAAAGGCTTGACAAAGAGACTGATATGCTGAAATGTTGAGCTGTTTTTGGTCTGGTTGAATAAAATATGTCACTAAATATGTCACTTTATTGACAAATTGTGGGGCTCAAGAACTGGAGCCCATCATCTCCAGCACCTGGAAATAAAACGAGTGACTCTCTACTACATATTAATTGTTAAATCTTCTAGTGATAAGTAAGCATTCAAAATAAAGGTAAAACCCTTACTTGTCATTGTTTTTGTGTGAACAACTCCTATTTCTTTTAGCCAATGTGGTTGTGACAGACAGTTGTGTGACCTGGCAGACAAGAACAAGATTCATCAGTTACAAAACAATCTTGACTTGTTAGCACATAAATGGAATCTTTTTTTTCTGGAAAATGGGGACAAGAGGTGACAAAATGTGTGTGGTGATTTCCAAACCACAATGTAGACATTATGGCATTTCCACATGACTCCTTATTCTGCCCTGCCTATTTGGGATTTTGCAATAGCTACTGACAGTTCATCCAGAGGGGACCTTTCTTACTGACTCACTGCAATGATTTTCCCTGCACTCATCCCCTCTAACACACACGGGAATATGAACTCAACATAATGTCTTGCTGTGAAATATATATTATTACTTGATATTGATCAGGATTGTTAGCAAAGCTTAACTGTAATTCTTTACTAGCTAGACTAGAAAGTTTGAACGTCACTGGGCATGTTTTGTTTAAAAAAATATATTTAATAAATTAGGATTTTTGTTCTGTGCTTAGTTTCTCACAGGATCTATGCCAGAACTTAACTTAACATCCAGCTTTTTTTCTCCCATCTACATTTGTTTAAATTCTCACTGTAAGGAAGATATACTAACTCTATGTGCATTCTTGTGCACTTGGACTACATTTGTGTATGTTTCCAATGCATTTTCATGTAGGCTAGACTCAATAATCTACACAATTGGCACACAGGTCTATATGATGGCAACATCGGAAACTGTATAGCAAGACAAAGTATGGCATGTCTCTTAAATGCCATATAGAACCCTTGCCTTGCAGGTATGAATTATAATTTTAGTATGGATTCATTAATTACTTACATTCTAACTGGGGTGTAACAAGCTTACCTCAGTTGTACATGTTCTCCAATTGTTATTTTATTTATAAAATATTTTACCAGGATGGATACATTGAGTTTCTCTCGTTTTCAAGTATGCCCTGGGTCCACAAAACATTGTATTGATAGAATAGGATACATTATACAAAAAAAAAAAAAAAAAAATATATATATATATATATATATATATATATATATATACAGACATACACACATATATATAAATGTAATAAATATAACAGGTAATAAATATATTCAACTATGACAGGTGCATTCTGTGCTGAGGTATATTGCCATAGATCTCTTAACCCCTTCAGGACGGAGTCAATAGTACACGTTCTGATCAAAACAAAATGTAAACAAAAACTGGAATTTGCGCTATATGTCTGTTCAACCGTAATTTACCTCTTTCATATTAAGTGCACCCACACTTATTATATATCATTTTGTTCAGGAGAAACAGGGATTTAATGTCACATGAACTGTTCATATATGAAACATAATTTATTATTAATAAAATAAAAAAAACTGAGAAATTAAATTTTTTTTAAAACAATTTGTAGTTCCGCCTCACATTTTAGCTGTAAATGTCATAATACTGCTAGATTTTACTGCAAAAATAGCACATATTTGGATTCAGCAAAGTCTCACAAGTACAACAGTAGCCCCCATTAACAGTTTTTACGGTGATTTGGAAAGTTAAAGGGTCAAATATAGCACATTCCATTTTTCATGTTTTTCACATTTAAATTTGCTAGATTAGTAATGTTACCTTTGAGACCGTGTGGTAGCCCAGGAATGAGATTTACCCCCATGATGGCATAAGATTTGCAAAAGTAGACTAGCCAAGGTATTGCAAGTGGGGTATGTCCAGTCTTTTGTAGTAGCCACTTAGTCACAAACACTGGCCAAAGTTATCATTCATATTTGTTTTTGTGTGAAAAAAACAAAAAACTAATATTTGGCCATTCACATAATTATGTTAAAAGATCACTTAAATATACACGTAGAATTTTAATATATATATATGTATTTAAAGTCTACATGTACACTTATGTAGTTATTTATGTAATTATATATATATATATATATATATATATCTATGTGTATATATATTTTTATATATATATATATATATATATATATATATATATATATATATATATATTTGCGGTTATTTGTATATATATATATATATATATAAATAACAAAATACAGTTAGAATGAAATTACATATGTATATATAATTTGTTTTAATTTTGTAAAAAAACATTTTATTTCTTTTATTATTTTATTTATTTATTATTGCAATTATACATGTATATACAAATATAATATAATATATATATATATATATATATATATATAGATGTATGATACATATATTATATTCTAAGTGTATTTTAATACTAATATATACTAATATATGTACTTATATATCAAACCTCACCTGTCCTAGTTCTGCAACCTCCTTCTACAATTCCACCCTCTCCTCTCAACAAGACATCATGGCACCTTGTACATTTAAACGCCGCAGGCCCCCCCAACAACAACCCTGGCACACCAAGCTCACTTAATACCTCCAAAAACTCCCTCTGCTGTTCTATGTTCATTCGCACCCGCTACATTGGAAGAGGTTTCTGCTCTGCTCCAGTCCTCCCGCCCCACCACCTGCTCCCTAGATCCAATTCCCTCGCATCTCATCCGTACTCTGTCTTCTTCTCTTTCTCCACCTCTCACTAAAATTCTCAATCTCTCTCTCTCCTCTGGTATATTTCCATCGCCCTTCAAACATGCAACTGTAACCCCAATTCTAAAGAAGCCCAATCTTGACCCTAACTCCCCTTCCAACTATTGTCCTATCTCGCTCCTGCCTTTTGCATCCAAGATCCTTGAAAGAATTGTGTATGCGAGATTGACAGACTTCTTCGAGTCCAACTCTCTGCTAGACCCGCTTCAGTCTGGTTTCCGCGCTAAGCACTCTGTGGAAACGGCACTGACCAAAGTATCCAATTATCTACTTGCTGCAAAATCTCGTGGTCACTACTCTATCCTAAATCTCCTTGACCTGTCTGCGGCTTTTGAAACTGTTGATCATCAACAGCTTCTTCTCATCCTTAGCAATATCGGTCTACAAGATATTGCTCTCTCCTGGTGCTCCTCCTACCTCTCCCAGCGCTCTTTCAGTGTTTCTTTCTCTGGCTCTGCTTCTTCTCCCCAACTCCTCTCTGTTGGTGTCCCCCAAGGTTCAGTCCTTGGTCCCCTACTGTTCTCCATCGATACTGCCTCCCTTGGTAAACTCATTAGCTCCTTTGGCTTCCAATATCATTTCTATGCAGATGACACGCAAATCTACCTGTCCTCTCCTGATCTCTCCCCGTCCCTCTTGACTAGTGTCTCTGACTGCCTCTCTGTTGTTTCTAACTGGATGGCTGCCCACTTCCTTAAACTAAACTTGACCAAAACAGAACTTCTGGTCTTTCCTCCCTCAAGTGTTGTTACTCCTGTGTCTCCCTCCCTCCAAATCAATGGTGCTAACATCAGCTCCACCACGCAGGCTCGCTGCCTAGGTGTTCTCTTTGACTCCGACCTCTCCTTCAAGCCTCATGTTCAAGCTGCTCCCACCTATCTATCCTCCCTTATACACAAGTATGTCCCGTCTAGGCCCTTACGATCTGCTGAAGACTTACGTCTATCTTCTGTCCGTACTACCACCTCTGATGCTCGCCTTCAAGATTTCTCGAGGGCTGCACCATTCCTGTGGAACTCGCTTCCCTCCTCCGTTAGATGCTCACCCAGTCGCCACTCCTTCAAAAGATCGTTAAAAACCCACTTCTTCATAAAAGCGTATCAATTAAACTGTTAATAGCTCCCAACTGATTCCTCTTCTGCAACTGTTTATAGTCTAATACTATCCTTACCTTTTTGTGTCATTTTACCCCACTCCCTCTAGCATGTAAGCTCATTGAGCAGGGCCCTCAACCCCTCTGTTCCTGTGTGTCCAACTTGTCTGGTTACAACTACATGTCTGTTCGTCCACCCATTGTAAAGCGCTGCGGAATTTGACGGCGCTCTATAAATATCAACAAATAATAATATTAACAAATAATATTAATATTAAAATACATTACGTATGACGTTACATATATATAAGATTTATATATATAATACATATTTATTTTATATATATATATACACACATTTATTTTATTTTAAAACCTGTTAAATAATTTTTTTTTTACACTATCCACCAGCAGGGGGACTGTCTGACATTTCAGACAGTCCCCCTGCTGGCAGATCCATCTTTGAGAGCGATCACATGGCCTCAGGGGCCTGATTTTCTCCTGGGGCTCCTGGGGCTGAAAGCCGTTACGGCGTTCTATGCCGCCGCAACAGCTTTAAAGCCCATTTAAATAGGGACGGCATAGAACGCTGTAACGGCGTTAAGGGGTTAAAATTTTATAAAGATTTGACTGTGTCCCTGAGGTTATTTCGTCATTTCGGTGCTCTTTAGGAAAAGGAGGATCCAGCCACTTTATTTTTGTATTGCTGTATGCTAAATATTGTGCTAGTACTAGATCGGAGGTTATAGGAGGTGGGAACAGCTGGGGAGAACATTCTACTCGGGTAGGGTGAGAGCTTCCCAGAAAAGCTCTTATGCACAAGGCTGGAAAGATGAAGAGTGCATCGGGATTCCAGTGACAGCCAGTTTAGCTCTTTTAACATGTCACAGTGGTTGGTAAAGTAATTACAGTCTAGTACAAAGTGGCAGAGCAAATTATATAATGTATTAAGTTTATTAAGGTGGGTTTGCGGTGCGGGTGCATACACTACATCCCCATAATCCATGACCGGCATCAGCATCTGTTTCCTTACTGTAAGGCTTAGGCAGGATTTGTTTCTGTACAGGGCACCTAGTTTTGGGTAAAGTTTTAAAGAGTTTTTTTCAATGTGAAGGCCAAAGGATAGATTGGGGTCTAGCAGCATACCTAGATAAAAGAGCAGACTGCTGTCAGTGTGCTATTTGAATTTGTTCTGATACACAATTGTTGATTTTGTAGTTTATGTAATTTAGGTACAGTTCCAAAGATCATTGTAACAGTTTTGTCAGTGTTTAGGAAGACTTTGTTATCCGCTATCCACTTTTCTAACGCTGTGAATTGGTTTTGGAGCACAGCCTCAAGCTGCGGTAGCTTGGGTTTACTAGTGTAGATTACTGTCATCTGCATACATGTGAACAGTTGAGGATTTGCAGACGTTATGCAGATCATTTATATAAATAGTGTGAATAGCAGGGGGCCGAGTATGGAGCCTTGGGGACCACCACACGTGACTGGAAGAGGAAGGGAAGCGCTCTCAGAAATGGCCACATATTGCAATCAGTCTGAAACTTACGATTGAAACCAGGTTAGTGGACGATAACCAATGCCTGAGTTTTTAAGTTTTGCAAAAGAATGCCATGGTCTACCGTGTCAAATGCCTTGGCAAAATCAAGGAAAATAGCTCCAGTTAAGTCTCCTTGATCCATGCCAATTTGAATGTCATTGCAAACTTTTAAGAGGGCATTCGAAGTTGAGTGATTTGGAAGAAAGCCGGATTGATCAGGGGTCAGTTATATATGCTTGGTATATGTGCAACTAGGATGCCCTTCTTATTCCAAACATGCTACAAATTAGGTTACGGCGCACACACAATAATATACTAATAATCTAATCAGGCTACTTAAATTTGCCAAATCTAAGAAAATAAATATGAGGATTCAGTTCCACCATATGTCCATATGTTGTTAAGCCCATCACTACTTTACAGTACCCCAATATCAGTGGGTCCTACACTAACTCCAAATGTGGGAGACAAATTAAATAGTGCTAAAGTATATAAAGTTAAGCAATTGTTTGAGCATTGTGAGTATACAAAAACGTAATAAACGCAATTAAAAACAGTATCAAAACTAAACAATTAAAGTGTTAGTGCTTGGATGAATATACTCACAATGCAAATCAATATGTGCTAAATGAAGGTTGTAATAAAAGTGACAATATAGTTCAACAACACCTCATATACATACATACACACCTGTGGTCACCTCGAAATGGGCATCTAAAGCTGGGGGCTCCTTTTTTTTTTCTTTGCTTCTTATTCCAAAGTCAGATATGGATTCCACAGTGATTGTATGTTTTTGCTTCTGCACCCTGCATCTACTATTTAGATGTTTTATAGCTCATATATTTTTAATTATATCACCCAATTCTTAAATTTTCTTTTCTATGTGATGCTGTCTGCCTGAACCCCTGCTGTTTGATGCTATCACATCTGATAAAATAAAGTTATAACTCCCACCAGAGATTAAACTCTGTATGTAGGCGTTATCTGGACAGAAAATTAAATGTATATACTGAAGTTAAAACACTTCACCACAAAGTGGTTGTGGTCAGAATTGTAAGTCAAAGCTTTTCGGCTAAGTCTCTGACTATAAAAATTAGCAGAGATCCAATTCTCCTATATGCCTCTGTAGGGGAATCGGATACAAGTTAAATATAGTTAAATTGGATCAAAGATACAGGGAGAGGGCATAATTAAAGTTGCTAGAAATGTTGCACATGGGTATAGCTGATACAGAGTAAATATATTGACTCTAGAGCTATAGTCACGCTTACACTGGATTAAATCAATATCGTTCAGTAGAGAAAGACCTAGTGGGATATCCTTTCACAATTAGAATTAAGCTCAACTGTGTTAAAAAGTTTAATTCCAGTTACTCCGGTATTGAAATTATATGCTTAACAGTTGCAATCCCAAATATTTACCTCGTGATAGGCTTAGCAATAGATTAAATGCAATATTCCCTTGGAGCTCAAGAGTATTGCCAGGCTGCTGTGACTAGTTCAAAGAGTCATCTAGTAGTCATATATGTGTTCCGCTGGCTCATTGAGTATCAGTATAAACTAATGCAACTTGTAATGAGGATTATTAAAAATAACCAGCTAGAATTAGATATAGACAAAACCTCTCTCCCTTTTAATCTAACTAAATAGTCAGAGGAAAAAGAAATAGGAAATAAAACTTAAAAAAAGTGTTAATCTAACGAAACCATGCTGCTTAAATGAGCAGGTTTTCTAACCCATTGTGTTCCAACTGCTTAAGTGCCTGGTGAGAAAGGAAAAAATGCCCGACGTGCGTTTCGGTTCACAGACGTGTGCACCTTCGTCAGGGATCAAGTTGATAACAGCTGATATAACTGGGTGCTGCAAAAGCATTTGACAGGGACAGAGACTAAACAATCTTCAATCGTTTGGGGTTTAGGGATGATTCCTACATTTAATATCAGCCCTATGGCTCACACTCTGTAGTTGTTAAGACCGTATTATCCATATGAGCCAATTGTGACCCCAAATGGAACTAGATAGGCCATTATTATCCATGTTCTCCCCTCCTTTTTGCCCTGGACATATAGCCACTTTCCATCTCTATCTAATGAGGAGAGGAAATCAAAGGGATCACAGTCTTCAGGTGGGACTTCAAAATATCTTTATTTGCTGATGACACAACTCATACTCACCGACTGTGGGTCTTCTGATGCTTTAATAAAAATCCTCCTTTGATATTTCAGATCATAAGCAGAAACCCGACCATACTGAGACCCTGAGCCTATGACTTTCAGGATAGACTCGGCAAGCACAATACCCATTCAACTGGACCTTCCTCAAAGTCAAATTTTTTGAGATTTACGCGACCAAATCCTTATGCTCCATATGCGCTGATAGCTACTCATCACTGAGCAGGTCCATTATAAGAGGACTGTGTGTCTGATCATTTCCTAGGTCACCAGGCAAAGCGAAAAGGACAACAATGCTACCCAAATTGCTCCCATATATGGTGCCTTTGCAAAAAACATAAGGCATTGGATATTCGCTCCTTTCCAAACACTCTCTTGCAAGAAAATACAAGAGTTATCAAGAGGTGGAATATCCCCGCAGCCAGACTGAACTTCACTCATTGTTTGCACAATGCTTCATCTGGTGGAGCTGTTCAGTAATTTGTATCTACAGCTCAGAGGTTTGTTCTCATTGAACTATTTTGATTTGCAAAAGTTGGCAAAGTCCAGCACCTATAACCTGGCAGGTTTGGGTCTCCCTCATACTGGGGACATTTAAAATGACCGCGGCTGAGTGTAATTGTACTTAAATGGATTTAAAGGGTTATGCGCCATGCTTATTTAAAATGCACTTAGCTCATCTGTCAGCCATTAACTGTGGCCATAGCTGGCAGAGGTAACCCTCTGGTATGGTTCCTTGTTACCAGCAGGAACTTAACCTTGCTGGTACTTTAACTTTGTGACAGTTTATACCATCAGTGGGCATTAAAGCTCTGCACTGCATGACTGCGTAGACTGTCATGTAGTCCTTAGGTGCTTAAAGGAGTACTATAGCATTAAGAATACAAACCTGTATTACTAACACTAGCTCCCTAGTCACTATTCAGATTTATGGCACGCCAGTGTTCAATACATATTTGTAAAAAACAATCCTTTTTACCCCCAAGTGCTGAGAATCCCTTGGTGGTGCTGCTGCTCCTCCTGCAATGCCACCATGGAGGCATCGATTCACAAAGGAGCATAGTGGACGAAGCGTGTGTGTGCGGCCAGCAAAAAGGTTCTAATAGGGAAGCAATGAATTCAGTGCTTTCCTATGAGCTGCATTTGTTCACATGGCCAAATTTCAGTCATTGTTGCTCAGAAAGTATCTCTATTTGCTGCTGGCTGGCTGGTAGACAGCCACTAGAAGAAGAAGTATGTTTAACCCTCCAATGTAAATATTGCCGTTTCTAGTAAAAAAAATACAGGACCACTGTACCCAGACTACTTTATAAAAGTGGTCTTGTGCGTTTAGCGGTCCTTTAATAGTCACATTTTTTCCTTATGTGATTTGTGCTCTTACGATAATATTTACAGCTTTGTTCTCTATGTAACTTACAAATGTAAGTTTCAAATAATTTTCGAATGTTAAATGTAAGTGCATAGCACAACAACAAATATGCATAGACCAGCGTATTTTATTTTAAATCTAACAAACGTATTCCACTTTGAAACTGTTTTGTAGCAGGATTTCTCCTGAAAGATTGATGATTTAAAAAAAAATATCAACAACAAACCTCTAGAGTTCCTAAATTCTGACAAAACTGTAAACTGTTGCAATGGTGTTTGGAACCCTCCAATTTTCACTCCTATTTCATAGTAATTTCACAGGTCAGCTAACACACTACTTAGTCCTACTCTCCACAGCCCCCAGTCCCTGTGAATAATTCACTGTCATCACATGTGTGCTTACCTTTCTACTTGTGAACAGCTGTGCGATTATGGTTTTGGGGATACTGTATGTAATGTTAAATATTGTACTATCATTTAGTGTGTAGCATAACCAGCCTGGTGTAGACACAAGCAGTGATTGTACACATTAATGCATTGTGTACTGTATTGAATAGATCTACATACCTGTGAACAGGAGGAGTGTTTATGTACTTGAGCAAAGTTTATTTATTTATTTTGAATTTAATCATGCTTTAAAATGATCGCCTTATAACCACAATAAAAAGAGCCTCAGGGTTATATTTTATGCTTTGACTAGTGTATACAAAAAACATGACCAGCTTTTCTGTTTGTTTTGCTTCTTTGGTCTATTTGTCAGTGTTTGTTTTGGCTTGCAATTGTGCAGAATAACGGTTTTTATCACTCTCACTTCCAGTCAGTTTTATTTGGGCTGTGCAGAATGCATGTAAAATAAAATGATAGGAAGTTGGTCTGGTTTCCTGGAGGAAACCAATGAAGATGAAATTGGTTCTTGGAATGAATGCACAGGGTCTGGGAAAGACTGACAGGAGAATTACTCCCAAGCAGTGAGGACGGTGACTCACAGTTTGTTGCATACAGACAAGCTTGATGCAATGTTCTTGACGCAATGTGGCAGGGAGTGAGATTACTTTACTCGAGTGATTCTTAATATAGCTCTTCACAGTAACATGATTTCATTTGAATAGCGGGAACGAAATATGCCCTGAACAGTTTTTAGCCATTTCTGAGTGAATTGGTTTAGTGAATGTGATGTATGTTTACTCAAGGAGGTGCATGAATATGCACAACAGTAACTCATTCAGCTTAGTAAGGTCTCTGAGTATCAAATCTACGGAAACAAAATACTGCCTCAGCTGTAGCATTAGTTAAAAGTGAAATGAGCTGTATTTTCATGGGAGGTTTTGTTAAGTCTGCATATGACAAGTGTAATTAGTTGCCGCCGTTTAAAAAACAATGTGGATTTTTAGTACTTAAAGTTCAATCAATGTAACTTTGATTAGTATTTGTATAATGTTGCCCCTGCCTTTGCACAGTATTCTACATGACACATTAACCTTTTACACGATTAAAGCTTCTTGTTTTCAATTTATTACATTGAAGTGGTATTTCTGCCTAGGAATGATTTATTCAATGATTTACCTTCTAAGTTACTTTTTTTTTACTAAAAGCAAAGGTTAAAAGCTGACTACCCTTAGTATAGTGGACTCCGAGAATATTTCTTTGAGATACATGTCATTTTATGCCCTGTCAATAATTGTGCTCCAGTCACCAATAGTGAGGTGATGCTTCCCATAGTTTGAAATTAGCACAAGTATCTTTTTTTTTGTCACTGACATTTTTATTGAGACACAGTGCGTATAAAAAACATAGTATAGTTGTGACAAAAATGCTTAGACGTGTAAATAGTATTCAACATGCACATTATAGTACAAATGCTCAATTGAGTTACCAAATATAAACTAGATAACTTAGCTAGACAAGGAAACACTACATGCCACTCACAGAGCTCAAGAGCCTCATTTTATAAGATAGAATAATATCATGAAAGGAAAATACATAGTGATGAGATCAGAACTAAAGAGGTCACATTAACATAAAGTAGGACAGTTGCACTGGTAGTGACTTAGCATATAGTAGGCTTTTAGCCTATGATTAGGAACAGACTAATTAAACGAAGAATAATTCCACTAGGCCTCTTGGCCAACCTCAATGAAAACAAACAATGCAATATGCCACAGAACTGTTGACCGTTAAAAATTAAGTTAATAGTATGGAGGTCGGCAGGCTCCACTGCCAATACATTAATCTCAGTCTATGCCCTCTACACAGCACAATCTTCCCCAATATGATAAACATCCCACAAATCAGTACCCCACCAGCCCCAGCCCCAGACTCTTAACCTAGTCCTGCACTCTGGTCTCACACATCCCAACTCAGACTACAACCAGGACTTGATCTTGGGTTTTCTGTCTCACTGCAGTTTCCCATAGTGAGAGTGGACCTTCCGAGATTTTGATCAGCAACTACGGGAAAGTCCCTTTGTGAACTGTGTTCTAGGAATGTAGTGGCCAGCTGTAGAACAGAGTCTTTGGTGCAAAGCTTCTACCTGAGTGCCTTCCTCCGCTTCGGTACTGTCGATGCCCGAGTAGGACCTCACAAGGCAGGATGTGCTTTGTCACGGCTTAGAGGCGGGCCAGGCTGGGCCTCAATCGTTGCTTTAGGCCAAGCAAGTAGATGCTTACTGTTAAGGCACAGTAGACACCTGCTCTCCACACATTGCAGGTGCCTACTCTGCTAAAATTTACCAGGCCGGCTTGTGAGGAAGCTGGAAGCTGGCGGCAGCGAGCGCAGTCTGTTCTTCCTGCTCCTCACTGCTCGCACGTGCCCTCTGTGGTGCCAGGTGCCGGAATCTGACGTCATTCCGGCCCGGCATCACTAAGCTGCGTATGTGAGGGAGCAGGAAGGGAGACATCCAGAGAGAAGATTCCCACTGGATCCCATGGAGAGGCCCCACACCAGCTCCCAAAGGTAGGGAGCAATCAGCAATAAATAAAATAATTTGTGAGTGTGTGCAAGAATGTGTAAATGTGTGTCTGTCTGTGTGTGTGTCTGTCTGTCAGTGAGTGAGTGCCCGTATGTCTGTCAGTGAGTGTGTGTCGGTCAGTGCTGCGACTGTGAAGGACCTGGAGGTGCACAGAGACACGCAACCCCACGTCACATTCTGATGTAACGTCATCTGGGGCCATCTTAGCACACAGGTCACCAAGAATCATCTGAGCAGCCAGGTTTCACAATGAGTATGTGATCAGCACGTCAGTGGGGGCTGGGGTATCCCCCACCGCTTTGAAGGGGGGGACAGGGTCCGAAGACAGCGACTTGGTGATGCAGGGTAGAGGATCAGCCTCTTCCCTCACCCCCACTGCAACATCAGGCCCCCTAGGCTATCAGCACTGGCTGCACACAATCTGGCTTTTCAAAACTGTTTATATTGACAGTACTGCTTGTCCAACAGCTTAAGGCTGGTGTTTATTGGGAAATAGCAGAGTATTACCCTTAAAATAGGTATTATTCAAGGTAACACAGAGGAGCCCCAGCGGCACATGTCTGTCTCCATTGGCTGCCAGGCCCCGCCCCCCTTCTAGACATTTCTGCTCCTCTGAAAGCACATTCACAACACTCTTCATGCGTGCCACCCTTCTTGACTGGAACTGATATGACCACTTTTACGGCCCACTTGCTGCCATTTCTCAAGTGTGATACATATTATGCCTTCTTTCTGGCCTGTTTATCCTTTAAATTTTGGGAAACTAATTTTTACTTCTAGACCCTTACTAGATTTTCCCTACAATATTTGTATAAATCATTCTATAATACTCATTAAAAATAATGACTGGTTGTTGTTGAGGACCTAAGACACTGTAGTTTTATTATCACACAGCTGAGGGAATGTTAGAAGTTTGGTTAGGGAAGTAAATTTGCTATGAGCAAGGACTGATAATTAGGCCAAGACCAGGAATACATTTCCCAATGTTTGCTGCACTTTTTTCCTCGTAGTTCATGTTTGTTGAATATAGTTAATAGGAACTGAATTTGCTTGTTACATTACTTTATGCTGTATTTTTGGAGACCGTTTTTTTTCCCCCCATGTGTATAATGTAGCATTTTAAGGGGGATTAAATAGCAAAACAGATTGTAATTTTATGTCATCTGTTTTTTTGTTTTTTGTTTTGCTTGTTTTATGGTATTAAATCGAGCCTATGCTTTGACAAAGCAAGGTTAGTAGGTAGAAAATTGCTTACAAACAGTTGCTTATATCTGTGTATAAATAAAGGGCTCTTTCCTTTCTTCAATACTCTGTTTGTGATCAAACTTTTGTTAATCCAGAAGCAAAAACTATCAACAATCATAGACATTACTAAAGTTGAAAATGTTTCTGTTTACCCTTTTATCCTAACGCATTGCTCTTTAGAATTTGGATGACCTTTGCAATAATTATTTCAAACCTCGGAGTGCATTCCCTATGTGCATAACATCACCTAATGCAATATAATAAATGTTTAAACAAGATCACTGGATTGAATTATTTATAATTAAGTTTATCAGAGTTTGGCATGTTTAGAGTTGAGTAGAATGCAAGACATTTGTATATATATATTTTTTTTTTACTTCCATGACTGTTATAATTTTCTTTCTTAAATGTTCTGTACCGTAGAAGGAAGATTGCTGTATGTTGAGTTGTGTTTCAAGCGCATGGGACTTCTGTCTGTGAAAATCTGTGGATTATTATATTTTAATTCACTGTTAAGTGAATACATTTCACAGAGATAATGCATTATTTATTTGATATATACACAACACAATTGTTTAATGCATGCTTTTTCGGTCAGGGGAGGAATCAAATTTTCTTAGTAAATTGCTGTCGCCCTCCCAGAATTCTTTGGTTATTATGCCAACCAATTCAAAATCGCAATGGATTATTACATGCAGATAACTATTATTTCTGTTGCTAGGTTTCTTATTATTTTGTGTTCATTTTGTTTATTGCTTGTAACTTGCAGCTATCCACAAATGCCAATGCACATGTTACTGGGAAAAAGTATGCTTGTAACTTTTTTTTTTTCCTTCTTAAGATCTAGGTGGAGTTTGTGGTTTTCAAGCTATTACCAGACCACACAAAGAAATTCTTTTTGTGCCATATACAATTCATCTTTGAATTAGTGCATGCTTTGTCTTTACTATACCGAGAAATAAAGCAAATATTGTTTTAATAATTAAATGTAATTTATCTGCAGATGACTAGACATCACGTGACGATTGCGTAAATATACAGATTGAAAAGGGAAGAGCTGGAACCTTGCAAACATATAGTGTACTAATGTCTTCCCAAGGGGGTAGCAGAAATCTCATGTTATATTATCACATGCTTTCTCCACATGTACATTAAGAGGCAAGACTACCCCCTTTAACAGGGAGCTGCAAAACAGCAAAGATTTTATTTTTTTATAATTTATTTTTGCAATGCCAGCATGGAATAGTACATAACATCAAGATTAGTAAGTGCACAATATATTTGTGCCGAGTAAAAATACAATGTAGCACAGACCAGTATCATTATATATGTGCAAGTAAGTGAAAAGGCAGCATAGTTGTAGCATGCGCTTTTGGTGTATTTCCATGTGCGAAAGAGAAAAAAGAAACAACCGTCAGAGTATTTTTCTTTGTAAAAAAAAAAAACAAGGAAAGCAAAGAAAAATGGGAGGATTATAGGCGAGCAATAGCAAGAAGGGGAACAGAGAGAGACATAGAGGAAAAGAGTAAGAAGAAAAGAAGAAGAAAGGTGCCGGTCCAGGAAAGGCGTTTCAGGCCATTTAACAGCAAAAATGTTAATACAACCTTGCAATATCCATCTTCAGCATCTATATGGTTTAATAAGAGAACAAAAGTGCTCACCTTAAAGAACACTTTAGTGTTTTCGAGTACAAAGATGTTCCTGAAGATATTCCTGAAGCTAAACTGTTCCTTTGGCTGCCCCCACACTCGCCTCAGGCAAATAAAGGGTTAAAAACCTTTTTTACACTCCCCTTATTTCAAGCTCTGAGTTTGAAGACATTGGATGTCCTCATGCAATGCATCTCCAGTATTGTTTTTCAGTAAATGCAGAAAACGCCTCTAGTAGTTGTCTGGTACCCAGTCTCTAGAGGCAGTCTTAACCTTGCAATATAAACAGCTTTACATTTCACGATTAAGCGGACAGGGACAGGGTCTTGTTGCCTATAGTGTCTCTTTACTGGTGTTATATAGACACTGAGTCTCAAACACTGAACCCCCTATCTTGAAATAAATATTAGGTTTCTCTAATTCCACATTCATACTAATCTAAGGCTTAAAGAACCACTGATCTCCCCTACTAGCGCACAGCTGCACCCCTCATTACCCATTGGCTTTTGACCCATAACCATGTGCATGTGGTCTGTCCTTATCAGAGTATTGCACCCACTCTTAAATTCAGCAGCCTTATAAAGAGACCAATAATGTTAATAGGGACAGAGCTTAAAGTGGCTATACACCATAACCACCACTACAGCTCTGTGTACCGTAGTGTAGTGTAGTGATCTGCAAAGAAAATGCTCCCTAATGCATCCACATTGATAGTGCAGAAATTGCACTTATGCATCATTAATATTTTATTGGTGATATTGCAGAAGGTCTTCATGGTAAGGTATGTCTTTTTGCTGATGATACTAAGATATGTAACAGCGTTGATGTTCCAGGAGGGATAAGCCAAATGGCAAATAGGTAAACTAGAAAAATGGTCAGAGTTGTGGCAGCTGACATTTAATGTGGATAAGTGCAAGATAATGCATATTGGACGTAAAAACCCAAGGGCAGAGTACAGAATATTTGAGTCCTAACCTCAACATCCGAGGGAAGGGATTTAGGGGTGATTATTTCTGATGACTTAAAGGTAGGCAGACAATGTAACAAAGCAGCAGGAAATGCTAGCAGAATGCTTGGTTGTATAGGTAGAGGTATTAGCAGTAGAAAGAGGGAAGTGCTCATGCCATTGTACAGAACACTGGTGAGACCTCACTTGCAGTATTGTACGCAGTACTGGAGACCGTATCTCCAGAAGGATATTGATACTTTAGAGAGAGTTCAGAGAAGGGCTACTAAACTGGTTCATGGATTGCAGGATAAAACTTACCAGGAAAGGTTGAAGGATCTGTTTCTAAAAGAAGACAACCCAAGGTATTGCAAATGGGGCGTGTTCAGCCTTTTTTAGTAGCCACTTAGTCACAAACACTGGCCAAAGTTAGCGTTCATAATTGTTTTTTGCATTTTTAACACCCAAACAAATATAAATGCTAGCTTTGGCCAGTGTTTGTGACTAAGTGGCTACTAAAACAGACTGGACATACCCTGGGTTGTCTACTTTAAAAAAAATATGTACATGTGAGGTGGAATTCAGAGATTTATGACAGATAATAGTGTTACAATGTCACTATTGATATATTAAAAAAATATATTTTTTGAAACAGCAATTTCCTACTTGTACTTATAGCCCTATCACTTGCAAAAAAAGCATGTAAACACTGGGTTTTTAAACTCAGGGCAACATTTTGAATCTATTTAGTAGTTTTTTTAGATAAGTAAAAGGTTTTTCAAGTAAAAGTCCAAAAACATGTTTTTTTTTCAATTTTTTACCATATTTTATAATTTTTTTCTTAAAGTAAAATATATGACATGATACAAATAATGGTATGTAAAGAAAGCCCTTCTTGTCCTGAAAAAAATAATATATAATTTGCATGGGAACCGTAAATGAGAGAGAAGAAAATTACAGCTAAACACAAACACCACAAAAGTGTTAAAACAGCTCTAGTAATTAACGTACAACATGGCCAAAACAGTCCCGTCCTTAAAGGGTAAAAAAATACTTTTTTTTTTTTTTATAAACACTATATTATAGAGGCTCTTTGACTTGGTGATGTAACCAGGGCTGCATACACAAAGTGATTTAACTGCTAAATGGCAGAGGATTGAGCAGTGAGACTGCAAGGGCATGTTATATACACCAACACCACTTACCAATTTACATAGGCTGAGAGCGCTAAGCTAACCCATCATTGTCACCTAAAGTTGGACAAGATGATGTGAAAGTTTGTTTCTGCATTAACCAAGACAAAATAGAGGGCCTGGGCTGTAGGCAACGGGAGAGTCACATTTTTTTTTTTTAATACAGCACAACAGACTCTTCAAACCACAACCACTACAATAAGTTATAGTAGTTATGGTACTCATAGCACCCCTTTATCTCCATATCTGCTCTCTCTAAATACATATCAACTATGTCTAATTATTTCTCTAACTAGACACCCACTCTTTGTCAAGTCATATATTAATGGAAGTCTGCACAATAGTGTGCTTCCTGACACAGAATCATGATGTTTCCAAAAGGCAACATCAGACATACCGTATTTCTTAGTGCAGAAACAGGCTGGTAGACTGAGAGGAAATGTGTAATTACTGAATTTGTTGAGATAACATTTACATTATATGCACAAGGTGCCTATTATGCATGATCCCAACAACAAGAAAAAATAGGAAGGACAAATAACTGCTTTGGGGAGGGGGTGATAAAGGACACAAAGCTGTATTCCTGGCATTACCGAACACTCTGCCTCCCCACCCCCTCCTGATTTGCCTATTCAGCTTTATTTGCAATTGTGATTTAGTTACTTAAATTTAAGATAATTTATTATTTGGTATTCCATTATAATAGCTCTTCTTTAAATGTCTTGCCAGGCCAAGAATGTAACTTCATACTGAAATAAATATTATAAGATGGAAATGCAGGATTAACTTGGGTATAGGGGATGGAAACAAGTAAGGAAGGCTGTGAAGCAGAAAGTTTGCTCCGTCAAACTGAAATGTTGTGCTAATAAATAGTGTTTGTTTGTTTTTTGTTAAATGTTGTCTTTTGCATATATATATATATATATATATATATATATATATAATTTACAGAACATAATATACAAGGTCTGTCCAGCCATTGTTAGAACGGTTTGTGAAACATTGGGCCTAAATATTAAATTTGAATAGTTTTTCCAGTTTTATTTTCCAATTTAGTGAACAAACCCAGTTGTTTTTAGATTGGTTCCCATTTGCCTATATTATATTCTAATTAACGGTATGAAACATTTTTTGTAAGTATCTGATTTTTCCTAAAAAATATTTTTTGGTTGGTATTTGTGCTTGTGTTTTTGAGGCATTCGTTCTTCTTACTCCGTACCTTCACTTTCTTTTTCTGTTGGATATGTGCCTTAAGCTGATTAATTGCTTTCTGACATATAGATGGCAGCAGAGTGTCACAGACAATAGAAATTTGGAATTGTGGAAGAAGGCTAGTAATTCAAGCTGACATAGATCAGCCACAGCAAGTATGCTTTCTGTTAGGTTAACCTAAAATGAGTAAGTCTGATAAGATGTGCATGCTTTGCATTCTCTTATAGCTTCTTGCACAGCTGATTGGAATCAGCTGAAAAAGAGTCCCGTCATTTAACTCAAGAACTCTGGGGTACAAATTTGCTCTGACAAATGCGTGTTTGATGCATTTGTAACTGAAGTTCTTAAATGAACACCGTGTTCCTTCATTACACACACATCAGAATATTTTATTTTTACACAAAAGCACAATAAGGTAAGATAAGATCGCATACTGGGAATCTGCGCTGGATACTTAGCAGACATGTTGTAAATGGAAATATGTTGCCATATCGCTGACCTTCATACACGTGTATGCTGTTTTCACTAAAACACAGTCTTCTTACACATGATTAATAATTGCCAATATCTTTCTTCACATTCTCAGATCGTAAAAATGACATCTAAATTGATGAATACTGTTCTATAAGGTTTTTTTTTGTTTGTTTGTTTTTTATGTCAAATATATTTTGCAGTGTTTTTTTTTGTTGCTTTTTTTGTCTAACAAAAGGGACATCAGGGAGGACAATGTTGGCATTGGTGGTGGGAAGCCATGCCGCCATTGGATGCCTGTGCCAGCACGCTGTGCATTCTGACAGGGCATCCAGTATGCACAGAACTAACATTAGCCAACCCTGAACTCTTGTAAGTAGCAAATATCATATCGAAATACTGCACATACAGACTTTGTGCACCACCACCAAATTAACACACAAACATTGGTGGCAGTCACCAATTTAATTTTGCACAGCTTGAAAGATGTGATATCAAACTGAAAGGAGTGATCTTAATTTTAAAAGAATATATTGTATGCATCGTAACCACTACTTGCCAATGCGGTGGTTAGGGGGTGCTATTACGCTGCTTTAATGCTGTCCTCCTGTTCTGGTACAGACTGTTCTAATACAATTTGACCAAAACCACTGGTCCCTAAAACACCATCAGCCCAAACCTTGAATGCCCGTTGTTAACGCAGAAGTTCTACTTCTGTATTTGCAGTATCAATTCCATCCATATTTGGAAGATATTTTATTGGCTAAGCATCTCAGCTGATCACTTAGGGTCTGATCAAGGTGAGATATAAAGAGTAAGAGCTTCCTGTAGAACAGCCAGTCAGTCCCCTTCCCCTGTTGTAGATTATACATAACAATCCTATAGCTTTGGAAGTGTGATGGGCTATTTATCATTTTCTGTTATTAGTCATTGTAACCCTCCATCAGACTTTCACAACTAATCCGGTATATGCTGCAATGGCTAACCCAGACTATTCAGCAATGTAGATGTTGTTATACTGTAACTCCGATGACGCTAGGTAGGTTGACAGAGCTTGATGGAAGTTACAGTAGTACAACATCAGCCTAGTAGGAGACAAGACTTGGCTGCAATCTGTGCTGTGGGAAACATCAGGTGAACATCTTGTCCTTACAGTATTAAACACATGTTGCTACAAGACACTCTTTTAACACTTTGGGGTTCCACTCATGGAAAATGTTCTCCCCAAAAATGTGATAAAAGGCATATTTCTATCAAATAATCATCCTACAAGTAAAAGATTTCACAGAAATACCCATTTTACCTGTTAAACTGTCATTTTTTTGCCCATGAGGGAATAATCTAAAATTGAGAGTTAAGGAATGTTATATATATAGTGCAATTTTCAGGCTAATACTCCCATAACCACAGATAAAAGAAGAGATTAAATGCTATTCATTATCTTTTCTGTCAGCCACTGAAGATTAAACTGACTTTGCATTTTCACACAAAAGTTATTATTCCTACTCATACATCATTACAGAAACGTGAACATTTTGTGACTAAAGAGATCCTTATAAACCCTGTATTTATAATATCCCTTCAAAGGTGTTTTAATACATACGGTAATTATTTATTATTAGTAGTATCAACAAATTCTGCAACGCTTTGCAATAGGTGGACTAACATCCCTTCTATAATGTTGCATGGACACTTACACAAATATTTGTTTTGTGTTGGATCTTGCTTTGCCTAACAACAATATGCCACAGAGATTGTAACAATTGTATTGACTGCTATCCACCACTGGTCAACTCGGGAAACTCATTGAAACCTGCTATGTGCATATTACCTTTCTGCATTCTCGCAATTCCAAATTAGTATTCCAACTAGTATTCATTCTGTGCATATGTTATTGATTTTAAAAGACAATGTCAATTTATTGTCGTATTACTTACGTGACCTTGTAACACATTTGTTAATAAACCTCAATAAGCAGATTATTCGTAATTTTGTATTCCTCTCCTGTTTTTCATAAACTGTAGTTAAATGAAATAGCTTATTGTAATTTAACTGGATTGTGAGCTTAGACAAGAAGAATGTCCCGTTCTGTCTTATATTAGACCGCCTCGAGCAATAATGATGGCTAAATAGTGCAGCCCCAGAACCAACAAGACTCTGGTCCTAGATACAGGTTCTCCCTTTTTTGGTCTCTTCAGTTTGGCCAGTGATATCACTAGTAGTAAATTATATTGATTTTCGTATTCTCCAACCTGCCACCTTTGTGTAAATTAGCACATGATTTGAACACCTGGTTCTATATTTAAAGTACAAATCAACATGCGAAAGACATCTCAAAGAGCAAATACCATATTCTAGTATACAGAATTAACTATACCAAAACTATGTAAAGAATCACGTGACCTGCAGCAGCTTAGATCTTACGCTGGTGGGTGCAGGGAGGGGGGGGGGCGGAGTTTCTTTATAGATGACAGATTTTCATGTACTCCTTATACCCTTTACATATTTCACTTCAAGACCGTAAAATACCAAGTGAAGTGCACCCTCTGTAATTGCCTTCTTTATGTCAGTTTTGTGTAGTATAATTGAAAACAGGAGAAGGATGCAATTTTATTTTTATTTTTTGAGGGGGCAGTATCTTGGCTCAGCGGAGTTTGGCATATCTTCAGGGTTATTTGGATTTCATAGTAGAATGCTTGTTTCAGGGAAAAAATGAAGAAATTACTTATGTATTTTGGACTGTTAAAAGACATTACTTCAAGCCCAGAAACCAAAAAATAAATAAATACGCCAAGCATCTGTGTTGCACTAGCGGAATGTCCTGCACTTTGAAGTGGAAATGCAATGTAAGATATTAATATTTCACTTGCTCAGGTGTTTCTGTTAAACACCGAAGGCTGCTTTCTGTTAAATCTGTTTGTATAAAGCCAGCCTTGTCCTTTATAGCTATATAGCATGCCTCAATTAGTCAGTTAGTTCTAGAATAGATAAGATGGCAAATATTTAATTTCAAACACCACATTGGAGTTTTAGTTAGATTCTTTTAAACTATGTAATGTAACTTCCTTGGTGAATTTTAATGGTTATCAGTTGGCATACTACAAAAGTTGGATAATGGATCGTTGAAAAAAACTGAGCACCCCAGCAGAACTGTGTGGGGCCTGCACAATATTGAAGGTTACATTTATAGATAATGGTTTGCTATTGGTTGTAGACCGCATTCAAGTTTAGATTTTATTATTATTAATTATATTATTATTATTATCTCCCTTACACATCAAGGGATATTGGTTAGGGTACTAATTTTCCCATGTAGCCATGAATGAAGGGTCCTAACCCCAAAGGTTTAATTAGTTAGACCAGTGGTAGTCAACCTTTTTCTACCTACCGCCCACTAATGCATCTTTTTGGTTGAAAAAATTTCCTTACCGCCCACCAGTTTTCGCGCAAATGCGGAATATTTTTAAGAAAGGAGGGTGTTTTAAAAAAAAAATAAATGTACGTACATTTATCTTTTTATTTCTACTTAATGCAGGTTTATAAGGTTTTTAACTTTATAAAGTTTAATGAGAAAACAATAAAGTACATTGAAATTACCTTTACTAGTGATTAATGAGATCCTTGAGGTTGATGCTGCGAGACTAAATATTTAATATCTGGTTCGATTTTCGTAAGGAACAAACGAAGGTCTCTTTCAGTGATATTCAGACGACTTGATTTCTCATTTGTGCGTCAGCTCATCTCCTCTCCCAGTAGGAAGGCTAAGCTAGGTAGCCCACTTACTATAGTCCACTATAACAGACAGGCACACATACAGACACACATACAAGACACACACACAAAGACACACATACGACACACACACACACATACAAGACACACACACACAAGACACACGTACAGACACATACACACATACAGACACACATACACACAAGACACACATACATACACACACAAAGACGCAGATAGGCACACAGACAGGCATACATACAAGACACATACATACAAACAGACACACACAGACATGCAGACACACATATAAGACATACATAGACACACACACATGCAGACACACAAGACACATACAATGACACATACATACAAAGACAAGACACACATATATACAGACAGACACATACACACACACAAGACATACATACAAAGACACATACAGACAGACACACACACAAGACATACAAAGACACACACATACACAAGACATACCTACAAAGACACTCACACACAAACAAACACACACATTATATTTAAGTCACCCTCCTGTTTCCTACCTTTAAGGTGCAGGAGGGTGACTTTTCCTGGGGTCCAGTGGTGGCTCAGGTGGATGGGAGTCAGAGTTCCCACTGCTTCCTCCCGCGCGGCTCTCAGTTTTAGCTGGGAGGAGTGACCGGGGAATCACTTCCTCCCAGCTCTGTGATGTCATCACAGGGGTCCCGGTCGTGCTGTTAAAGCGCCCAGCGCTGACCGGGCCCCCTTACAATCCGCATCCATCGGGTGGCCCTGACAGCATGGGCCACCCGATGGACACTTTGGAAGGTGGCCCCGGCGGTTTACTGCGCGGGCCTGAGCCGCAAATGGGCACAGCGGTACCCAGTCGCACGGGTACTGCTGGCTCGCACCCGCCCGCCCACACCATCAACCTGGAAATCCCTAACGCCCACCTGGAATCCTGAAACGCCCACTAGTGGGCGGTAGGGACCAGGTTGACGAACCATGAGTTAGACCATCCCTATGGCAGATGGAAAATCTGTATTGTGGAAAACTGGTTACACAAAATGATACTATCCACAACTGTAGAAGTAATGCAATGTTCCAAAGTGCTTGTTATACCGGGATCTTGAAGGGCAGGTCTAGAGAGTTTTCATGTTCATCAAATACAATCTTAGCATATAACAAGTTGCTTTTTTTTCTTCTTAGAATTATTTTTTTCTGTATATTTGTGTTTAGAGAGAAACTTAACTTTGCCACCTGAAGCTATCCAAACTGTGTCTATATTGCAGTAAGCACTAGAAAGGTCAGTAGTAGACTAATCACTGTTATCTTTCAAAAACGTAATTTGTTTATTGAAATATAACTGTTCATCTGTCCTTTTCTATTATAGTGAGCATTTACGTGACCGACATACAGATTTATTGATGTGCAAATAAAACATTCTATCCAATCATTCGAAGTTGTACTTTGTAATTTTTTACTAACTGTTCCATTTTGTGTAATGTGCCAAATTAATGACACATGATGGCACGGTACGATTGCACTGCAATCGTATAAATTCATGTCATTTTTCTAAAAAAAAACACTTAATAGTTGTTTTTATATTTATATTTTTTTGTTCAATAACTGCATCTGTCATCACTCAGCTGAAAACTTTGCAGGCTAATAATAAATGGTTAAGGGAAAAATTTACATTTTAACTTCCCTATAACCAGGTTGCTTTAAACCGATTTAGGCTCTAAAATTTAAGTATTTAACCCCTTAACGCCATTACTGCGTTCTATGCTGTCCCACATTAAATGGGCTTTAAAGCCATTGCGGCGGCATAGAACACTGTAACGGCTTTCAGCCCCAGGAGCTCAGGTGGATTTACGTCCGCCGTGATCCTATTCTGGAGGGCTGCCTGACAGCCCAGGCAGCCCTCCCCCGGCAAATGAGGCCCCCTGGGGCCATGTGATCGCTTTCAAAGAGCTGGCTGTGGAAAGTAAAAAAAATAATAATTAAACATGTTTTAAAATAAATTAAATATGTATATATAAAATATATATATGCCTCTTTATAAATCGCTGGTAAGACCACACCTTGAATATGCTGTGCAATTTTGGGCGCCTGTTCTAAAGAAAGATATCATGGCACTAGAAAAGGTCCAGAGACGAGCTACGAAATTGATAAAAGGAATGGAGCATTTTGGTTATGAAGAAAGGTTAAAACAATTTAATCTGTTTAGTTTGGAAAAACGGCGCCTGAGAGGGGATATGATAACTTTATACAAATATATTCGGGGCCAGTACAAACCTTTATATGGAAATCTATTCATAAACAGGGCTATGCATAGGACACGAGGCCACACATTTATTTGGAAGAAAGGAGATTTCATCTAAGGCAAAAAAAAGGTTTTTATACAGTAAGAGCAATAAGGATATGGAATTCTCTGCCTGAAGAGGTGGTTTTGTCAGAGTCACTACAGATGTTTAAACTGCAATTGGATAAATACTTACAAAAACATAACATACAGGGATATAATTTCTAATTAGTGGGGTAATAGCTGCTTGATCCAAGGAGACATCTGACTGCTATTTTGGGGTCAAGAAGGATTTTTTTCCTAGTTTGTGTCAAAATTGGAAGCGCTTCAGACTAGGTTTTTTTGCCTTCTTTTGGATCAACAGCAACAACATATGTGAGGAAGGCTGAACTTGATGGACGCAAGTCTCTTTTCAGCTATGTAACTATGTAATATACATCTTATATATATATATATATATATATATATATATATATATATATATATATATATATATATATATATATATATATATATATATAACGTGATATGTAATGTATTGTAATGTTAATATAAGTACATATATTAATCTTAAAATACACTTAGAATGACGTTACATATATATGAGATATATATATATTATATATCTCCTTACCTTTAGGGAGAGCTGGAGTGGATTCTATGGTGTCCAGTGTGGCTGATGTCCCTGAGGCCCAGTGTGGTTGATGTCCCTGGGGTCCAATGAGGCTGCGGCTGGCTGGGCTGGCTCGTGTGGTGCTGAACGGGCGGATGGTCAATTCAGATGGAGAGGGAGCTTTGAACTTCCTGCTTAGCTTCCTCACGTGCCACTTAGTGATGCCGGGAGCCAGAGTGACGTCATATTCCAGCTCCAGGGATCACTGCAGGGCGCGCATGCTGAGCAGGAAGAGCTCGGGGGACAATGATCTCTCGCCGCCTGCCTCCATAATAAGCAGATGCCCACCTTGGGCCCCCCCTCCCCCCTGAAATAAGGCTAACAAAGCATCTGCAAGGGAGTTTGGGGGGCAGAAGTTTTTGCCACCCTCCTGAAAATGGCGTCCAAAGCAAATGCCTTGTTAGCCTTGCGCTAAATACAGCGCTGGCTCCATAATTTTTCAATCGATTAGGGGGCTTCCCTGCTCTGTTGTCTATGTTCAGGGACATTTCCCCCAACATGGAAGAACGCAGCAGAGAAGGGAATCCCTTAACTCCTCACTTACCAACCAATTCATTCTACAACCGGGTTGTAGGAACGGAACACGGTTGGTAAGTGAGGAGTACCTGTACTTCTTTAATTATTTTATTTTTCGTTTTACTCTTTCATTTGGCTTTCATACCACTTTCAAATACTTATTAAAACTAGCAAACAATAATATGTATAGTATAATTTTTCACTAATTATTATTACTCATATCAAACATAAAAACAAAATGTTCCTAGAAGTTAATATGACCATTTCTGATATTTTTTACTAACCCTTTCAAAATTATAAGCGTTTTGTGAAAGTCGTGCATCTGTCATGCTAAAACATAGATACGGTAACTAATAGGTAGATCACCGGCTGCTGTAGAATTTAAGGCCGACAAAACATCATGGGAGTTTTAGTAGTTCAGGATCTACATTTTAGCAACCCATTCACTAACATGATGTGTAGCCTGGTGTCCTACGTTTGACACTAGTTATTCATTTATACTTCAGGGATGATATTACTAATTATGAGCATTAGTCCGTTTCATGTACATATATTCTATATGCTCCCTGAACATTTTTTTTCAGATGCTTGTCAGATCAGGCTGAAATGTGAGTGGCAGCGTGTTCTTATGTGTTGATAGTTGGCCTTTTATGAATTGCTCAAGAATGCTAGTCTAGCTGCATTTTTGCAAGACTGATATACTGCAAAGTATCATTCAAATTTGTCTGCAGCAAACCTCACCTTTCTTTAACAAAAAAACAAAACAAACAGAAAAACTGTTGACAAGCTTTCTATAGTCACATGGAAGACATTGATTGCATTGATTCTGACAGGAATTTAGACTACTTGGATCTATTATCAAATCAGAAAATACAACAAATATTATCAGGTTAAACAGTTTTTGTGTTTTTAGATATATCAATGTTTCTCAAACTTTTCATCTAATATATTTAAAGTGCTCAACATTTTCCTATATACCCCACACCCAGTGACAAATGCAACAAAAGGGTGCTGATGAAAACCACTTAACAGTACCAAAAAATAAAATAAAAAGCAAAACCTAATTAGTCATGGAAATATAAAGTGCACCTTTCTGAATTCTATGGTTTTGCATATCAAGACATAATAACAATCATCTGTTCCTTAGTAGGTCATACAATTAGGGAAATATAACCTCATCTTAACAACAACAACAAGTAGGAAAGACATCAGCAACAATCTTAGAGGAGCAATTGTTGCTGCCCATCAAATTGGTAAAGGTTATGAGCCCATTTCCAAACAACTTAGAGTACATAATTCTACAGTGAGAGAGATTATTCAAAAGTGGAAAACTTTCAAGACCGTTGCCAATCATCCAAGTAAATTCACCAAAAGTTCATACCATGCGATGCTCAGAAAATTGCAAAATACCCAATAGTTACATCTCAGACTCTACATGTTAAATGTTAAAGTTTATGACCGTATAACTAGAAAAAGACTGAACAAGTATGGTTTGTTTAGAAGGGTTGCCAGCAGAAAGCCTCTTCTTTCTAAAAAGAACAGGGCAGCACGGCTTATGTTTGCAAAGTTGCGTCTAAACAAACCACAAGACTTCGGGAACAATGTCCTATGGACAAACAAAACAAAAGTGAAAATGTTTGGCCATAATGCTTAGTTGAAAGCCAAACACTGCTTATCCAATTCCTCCACAATGATGTGAGAGATTGATAAAGTCATGCAGAAAACGGTTACTTCAAGTTATTGCTAGTTTTTCACACATGGTTTCTCCATTTTGGCACTAGTTTTGTTAAATAAATCGTGACATGGTGTAATACGGCATGTGTTGTTGCTCATCTGAGGTTGTATTTATCTAATTTTAGGATGTACTAAGGTAGGGATGATTGTTATGTCCTGATATGTTAAACCATAGAATTCAAAGAGGGTGTACTTTCTTTTTCCCATGACTGTAGGTAAACAAAAAAGCAAAAAGGGAATCACATCTATGCAAGGGACATTGCTATGATAAAAAAACATCCAGGGCATGACCCCTCCAAAAATGTCGAGACCTCTTCTTAATGCCCCAGCCTTTGCCCAGCCCCAACATTCCACCCCTGCACTTCCTCAATTCCACTGATAAACACACAGGTACACGTAGACATAGACAAGCACAGACAGGTACATACAGGCATACGCAGGCACAGACGAGCACAAAATCTTACAGTAATTTGTAGAGTAATGTGACACAAAACTCTAAAAACACAGAATAATGTGATATGTGTTAATGGGGCTGTTTGTGGGGTAGTGTCTTTGTAAATATATCTTTGTTTTGTGTTTGTGGTGTAGTATATGTCTCTAGTGGCTATAAAGAGGGAGAGTACTATTTTTATAGAGACTGTAGAATGTTCATAGGTGATGCAGTGTATGTTTGGGTTATTTACGGAGTGTGTATAGAGGACACTGTGTGTATGAGATGTAGTGTATTTCTGCTGGTGATGCAGTGTGTAATGGGGTAGTAGTGTGTGTAAGGAATATTATTTAGTGTGTGCGAGGCATGTAGGATACATTTGGGATTGCAAGGAATGTATTCTGTGTGTAAGAGATGCATTGTGTGCTGGAGATTCAGGATATATGTGTAGGGGAAGGTACAGTGTTGCCAAAGACCGGTGAGATCTTTTCTCTCCCCACACGCCCATAAAGGCACCTCTCTGTATGGATCAACATTGTATGGTGCATTTTAAGGTAGTGCTGGTTTTGCAGGTTAGGAAAAAAAAGATCTGAGGCTATAGTGCCCCAAATTTGTGACTCAAGACCCCCTACTGAAGCCGTACAAGGGGGAAATAGGGACTGAAAAGAGAAGTATAGGTAAGAGGGAATAGTGGATTAGGGAAGGGCACGATTCTAGTTTGTGCTGGACTATAAAATTTGTAATGGACTTAAACGGTATTGTGTTTACATCTGGGTTTTATGTTTCAGAATGAATTCTCAGAGGTTCAAAGATGGATCACTAAAAACAAACCTTTTCCTTAAACTAAACTAACAAAATGGTTGCAATGGTATTTGGAACAAAACCTTAATTATTTAAACTAAATTATCCACAGCTTAACATTAAGAAAAAATCGAACTTTAACTTGGCCACAGTCAGTTCATATAAATATCTTGGAATGTGGTAAGATCCCAATCTCTGCATATTGAAAGACTGTCATCCAAACTCTATCCCAATCAAGGCACTATATTCATAAACAAATCCTGTTTAGATTCTCAGATAAGAAAACTAATCGTGCAACAAATGCCAATACTGGTCATATAATACAGTATATGTATCTGTGCAACAATTCCAGCAAAGCAAGTTCTCGCTATGTAAATACATTTTATATTGCGCTTTGATGTAACTAAATTGCCCTTCATCACAGCCATCTAAACAAAGTGGCTGCAGAATACAGCCATATATTTGCTTCTGTTATCAGATTTATTTTTATTTTTTTACATTTATATAAACAATTCGATAACCAGCAACACATGAAGTTCCATAAATAAATATATAATGTTTTAGGAGTTGATCTGTTGAGTAGTAAATTGTAGTTCTGCAGCAGTAGTCGTCTCAGGGACTCAGCTTCACATTCCTTGCCCAGGGTCTATCCTCCAGGTTGGCCATGCAATTTAGCAGGTCAGTGTTGCTTTTCTGCAGGGAGTTAAAGGCCACGTATGTGGCTGTCTGTGCCACTCTTGTTGCGCCCAAGTCTGCTTCAGCTGCTCCAATGCGGGTGGTGAGCGTGGCCCCCTCCCCTTTCACCACAGCCATGTCTGCTTGGAACATTGCCTTGATTTCTTGGGACAGGGCCTTGATATCTGCCTTGGTGGAGGGCGTAGTGTCACCTACTGCAGATGTACAGATGTAGGTGCGGGTGTCGGCATTTGTGGAAAGGTGGAGAGATTTTCACGAAGGTTGTCCTCGTCCGAGGAAGCTGTAGTATAAGCCTCCTTCGTCGCCATTTTGGCTTTCTCGGGCCTGGCATGCTGGTGGAGCTATCTCCCAATATCTCGGGACCCAGGGTCCGGATCAGCCCGATATTTTTTAGACTTCTTCCCCATCGGTGTTGGAGGGGTAGGTGCTCCATGGTCGGGATGTAAGTAGGGTATTTCACGTCAGAAATCCCTGTATGCAGCTAAAGGAAATGGAGCTTACACTGCTTGCGTCCAATTAGATTGGGTGCTGGTGCTACTCCCCTAATTTACATTTTTGTTCTAATTAGATTTATACATTGTTCACTAATTTTTGTGTTCTGATTTAAAGTTATTGTTTTGTTGTTGTAGAGATTATATATGGGGTTTTCTTCCTGTAAATTATCAAGTGTGTTTGCTCCCTATATATCTATGTGCCCCTCTCCATGTGCTTTGCAGACCCCCTCCAGTTTTCACCCAGTCTTTCCCCATGTCAGTAGATCTCTCTCATAACTGATGCACTGTGATGAATTCAGCTTATTAGAGTCAGGAGGATTGCTTGTTTTGGACTAATAGCATTGGATAGTGGCAGAACCATGACATGGGTGTTAAGTTCATGTAAACGCTATGGACCTCTGATCATGACAGCAGTAGCACACTGGAGAAGTTTACTGTCAGGTTTACTTAAAAATAATGAAAAAATAAACCCTTTAAAAAACTTTAAATAGATGAACCACCGGCGCTCTAAAATGGCTGCCAGTATCCAAAGTGTCTAGTCATATAAGAAAGCAAAGTGGCTTTATACACTGCATGGTAATATGTGTTTAAAAAACATATCAGTGTTCATTTGTTCATCTTGTAATCTGATCATCATTGGACAAAGTGTTTGTAGAAGTTTAATGTAAAAGTTCTGCCACCTCAGCATTTTGGAGATATTTAACTTTGTTTTCCTTTGCTAGACTAAGTTGGAATGATCTTGGGAGAGGTAGAATTGTTGTTCTTGGAAAAGAACAGTCCAGTTTCATTCAGTGGGAAGGACATATAGTTTGTCCCAAAATGTATGAAATCTGATAAGAATTACGCTTGGATGTCCTCCAATGCCAGTCCTGAACTAAACAGCAAACCTGACCACCTGCAGAACCACAAATCTGAGCCAAAAGAAGCAAATAATTAGAAATATGCACATGTTTAGTGTGTATAGTGTTTGTGTGTGTAATATATATATATATAAACCAATCTATTATGTAGAGCAGGAAGGTCACCAAGATTCGACATCCCAAATGCATTTCAGACCTGTATTTTTTTTTTTTAAATGTCTATGGCAAGTTGTTCCCCTATGGCTAATAGTTCTGTGAGGTTACGTAGCATTTACTCCATTTTAGCTAGAACGCTATTTTCACTGTTGGGAATTTAAAGGGACATTATAAGCACCAGCACACTGCATATTAATGAAGTGGTTTTGGTGGATAAACCCTGCAGAGAAATGTATTATTATTATTATTATTATTGCAATTTATATAGCGCCAACAGATTCCGTAGCGCTTTACAATATTATGAGAGGGGATGTACCCTTTGAATGCATATCATAGAGATTGACAGAACATGGAAATTAATCATGTATGCATCTGATATAATAAAAATGCACAAAACTATTTTTTATTTTTTTATTTAATACTTTATTTTTGGTTGAAGCATTTGACATACACATTGCACTCAACAGGTTATGCCATATACATACATGATTTCACAGTTTGTTTAGTGGTATTACATCCCTGTGTATTGTTAGTTACCTTGTAGCTTGGCCTACTGTATCGTCAAAATGCGTTCATTTTAATTTTAGTTATTATAAGCGTTATGTAGTCTAGTAAACATGTAACAAACAAAAATAGGCTGAAGTAGCCAAACTTGCCTACATCGGCTATTGTATTGTTAGTCTCTGACCTTCCGTCCGGTCGAGTACTCGGTACCCGTGTTCCTGTGACTGTGCGTATGTCATAAATTGCTGATTACTTGTTACTTGTATCTACGCGTATTGTTTTCCCAGCAACCTTTGCTAATACCGGACAGGCGTGAGCCAAGAGTAGAGTGAAGTGGTAAAAGTCAGTGAAACAAAGTTAGGAAGAAAGGGAAGAGTTGAGAGAGGGATAGGAAAGTAGAAAGATACCAAGTGCACCAGGCCCGGGGATGCTAGTGTGGCTCCATGACTGGCTATTCGGTTCGAGACAAAACTATTTCTAATGACCATAAGATCATCTTTATTACAAGATAAATAAGATCAAACAAAAACAAGAAATGACCAGGCTCATACAACAGCTTACACCATTAAAGGGACACTATAGTCACCCAGACCACTTCCGCTCAATGAAGTGGTCTGGGTGCCAGATCCCTCAGATTTTAACCCTTCAGGAAACTGCTATGCTTATATTTGGGGTTAATCCAGCCTCTAGTGGCTGTCTTACTATGTAGGAAGCTGACGTCATTGGCGAAACACGTCATCACGTCCCCACGTTACGCCAGTGTAGCCCCACCTCCCAGAAGCAAAGAAGCAACAACCCCGTTCCTGAGATTTCCAATAGCCAGCGATTGATCAGAGGACAGAGGACAAGCTTCTGCTGAGGGTTGACTGTACCCAAGAGGGTTTTTCTGGTTGTTCTTACCTGTTTAATAAAGTGTTTAACTCTACAAGTTTAATGCTTTGATTCCATTGGAGCAAATATAGTCAGAGCAGATTCCTCTGCTCTGTACCTGTGAGTGTTGCTCTATTAGAAAGCACACTGTTTTGTCAGCAATGCTACTGTTTTCTCCTTTTTGGTTTTCTTTTACATGATCTTCCCTGGAGAGTCTGATTATTTTGCACATTTGTCCAGTTCATTAGATTTTTGAATGTAAGTTATCTGTGTTTTCACTTAACACCTGAATTGGCACAATACCCACCAGGCCCGAACTGACCATTAACCGGGCAAATAACCGGTGGGCAGCGATGGCCTTGGGCCGATGCCAACAGGGAAGATCAAGAGATCTCCCCTTCCGGCCCATGCTATCCGAGCGCCAGCCCTGCTGTGTGACTTCAAAGCTGTGTGCCATCAAAGATCTCCCTGCTGTGTGCCATTAAAGATCTCCCTCACTGGCCCCCAGGCAGTGAAAGGTGTCCTCCGGCTGGGGAAGGAGACAGGAGAGGACCCGGGGAGCTCTGGCTTGCAGCTCCGCCGGGTTCTTCTTGCGAGGTCGGAGCGTTGCCGCAGTTACCATGGCAATGCCCGCAGGCTTGAGTTCACTAACCACTAGAACCACCAGGTATGGCATTACTGTCCCCCCTCCCAGTCAAAAGGTAAGAAGGGAGGGGGCATAGTACCCTCTTTTAATTTAAAATGTAAAAAAATATATGTTTACGTTAATCTGTCTCCCCCCCACCACACACAATGCCTCCAAACATATATACACACAGCACAGTCACTCGTACATAGCACCCTCACACACAATAGATCCTCTTCACACACACTTCATTCCTGACATACAAACTCTGGATTCCCTATGTACACACTTGATTCCTTGTAAGCAAACACATGCTACATTCCCTAAACACACTCTTTACAACCTCTACACACACTATGCTACCTATACACTCTCTCACTCTCTCAGTGGTGTCTCTAGGATTCATTTTTAGGGGGGCACATGGTGGGCCAGGGACAAAAGAAGGGTGGCACATTCAACCCCGCCCTCGCCGCAGTTTGACCCCGCCCCTGCCGCATGTTAAGCCCTGCCCCCGACACAATGTGTTGTTTTGTTTTGTTTTTTTATAATCCCTGGTGGAGGATTCATTATTTTCCACCAGGGATTATTAAAAAAACAAACACATTTCCTTTGATACAGTGCCATAGTTGCCAACATTTGAAAAAAAATTCAAAGGACATTTTGCAGTACAGCTATCAATTACTGTCTGTGTATAATATCCCTGGACAGTCAGTGCTCTCTGTATAATACAGGGTTGTGTGTATAATAAATTGGGACAGTCAGTGCTCCCTGTATAGTGCTGCTCTCTGTATAATACAGGTCTGTTTGTGTATAATATCCCAAGACAGAGAGCAGCACTATACAGGAACACTGACTATCCCGGGATATTATACACACACAGATCTGTATTATACAGAGAAAAGCACTATAGTATGATACAGATAGTTGAGCATATACCCCATGTCCCAATCTCTAAACTACTAGTACCTGTCAACAGCAGCTCCCAGACGCGTGTAACAGGGCTAAAGTGTGCGGCAGCTCACACAGATGATTCAGTGGTAAAGCGCACTTGCTGGCAGAGCCAAACTGAGAATCCAAAGCAGCCCTGGAAAAAAATGTATGCCATTTCTGCAAATCAATAAATATATATTGTACAGTAAGCACACAAGCTCACTGACATGCGCAAATAGGCTTACTGACAGACAAAACTCTCTGACTCACACACAAGTTTATTACAGACAAGCTCACTTGTATAAACACAAGGCTTACTACAAAGAAGTTCAGGGACACACACAAGCTCACTAAAGACAAGCTCACTGACACACACAAGCAGTACCATCTTAACAGCGTTAAGGGCCCCCGGGCAAAGCAGTGCACTGGGGCCCTTCCTACACAACAACTCGCAGGAATAAAATTTTTAATCATTGATAGACTGCTGAGTACATACACACAGTACACTTAATACGAACACCAAGAGACTGCTGAACACATACACACCCACACACAGATTTCTGAATGCACACAGACTCCTGAATGCACACAGGCGTTGCTGAATGCACACAGGCTGATTTATACACGTACACACAGACTGCTGAGTCCATACACACACACAGACATACAGACTGCTGAGTCCATACACACACACAGACACACACACAGACTGCTGAGTCCATACACACACACAGACACACACACACACACAGACTGGTGAATCCATACACACACACACACAGACATACAGACTGCTGAGTCCATATACACACGCAGACTGCTGAGTCCATATACACACGCAGACTGCTGAATCCATACACACACACAGACTGCTGAATCCATACACACACAGACTGCTGAATCCATACACACACAGAGACTGCTGAATCCACACACACACACAGACTGCTGAGTCCATACACACACACACACATACACACACACTGCTGAGTCCATACACACACATACACACACAGACACCCAGACTGCTGAGTCCATACACCCACAGACACACAGACTGCTGAGTCCATACACACGCAGAGACTGCTGAGTCCATACACACGCAGAGACTGCTGAGTCCACACACACGCAGAGACTGCTGAGTCCACACACACACACACAGATTGCTGAGTCCTTACACTCATACACACACACACACACACACACACAGACACACACACACAGACTGGTGAATCCATACACACACACACACAGACATACAGACTGCTGAGTCCATACACACACGCAGACTGCTGAATCCATACACACACACAGACTGCTGAATCCATACACACACAGAGACTGCTGAATCCATACACACACACAGACTGCTGAATCCATACACACACACAGACTGCTGAGTCCATACACACACACACACATACACACAGACTGCTGAGTCCATACACACACATACACACAGACTGCTGAGTCCATACACACAGACTGCTGAGTCCATACACACACATACACAGACTGCTGAGTCCATACACACACAGACACACAGACTGCTGAGTCCATACACCCACAGACACACAGACTGCTGAGTCCATACACACGCAGAGACTGCTGAGTCCACACACACACACAGAGATTGCTGAGTCCTTACACACATACAGACTGCTGAGTACATACACACAGTACACTTAATACGAACACCAAGAGACTGCTGAACACATACACACCCACACACAGATTTCTGAATGCACACAGACTCCTGAATGCACACAGGCGTTGCTGAATGCACACAGGCTGATTTATACACGTACACACAGACTGCTGAGTCCATACACACACACAGACATACAGACTGCTGAGTCCATACACACACACAGACACACACACAGACTGCTGAGTCCATACACACACACAGACACACACACACACGCAGACTGGTGAATCCATACACACACACACAGACATACAGACTGCTGATTCCATACACACACGCAGACTGCTGAATCCATACACACACAGACTGCTGAGTCCATACACACACACACATACACACAGACTGCTGAGTCCATACACACACACATACACAGACTGCTGAGTCCATACAAACACAGACACACAGACTGCTGAGTCCATACACACACAGACTGCTGACTCCATACACACACAGAGACTGCTGAGTCCATACACACGCAGATACTGCTGAGTCCACACACACACACAGATTGCTGAGTCTTTACACACATACAGACTGCTGAGTTCATACATACACACACACACAGACACACAGACTGCTGAGTCCACACACATACACACTGCTGAGTCCATACACACACACACACACATACACACAGACTGCTGAGTCCATACACACACATACACAGACTGCTGAGTCCATACACACACATACACAGACTGCTGAGTCCATACACACACATACACAGGCTGCTGAGTCCATACACACACACAGACACACAGACTGCTGAGTCCATACACACACACAGACTGCTGAGTCCATACACACACACAGACACACAGACTGCTGAGTCCATACACACGCAGAAACTGCTGAGTCCATACACACGCAGAGACTGCTGAGTCCACACACACACACACAGATTGCTGAGTCCTTACACACATACAGACTGCTGAGTTCATACATACACACACACACAGACACACAGACTGCTGAGTCCACACACATACACACTGCTGAGTCCATACACACACACACACACACACATACACACAGACTGCTGAGTCCACACACACACATACACAGACTGCTGAGTCCATACACACACATACACAGGCTGCTGAGTCCATAAACACATACAGACACACAGACTGCTGAGTCCATACACACACACAAACACACAGACTGCTGAGTCCATACACACACACAGACACACAGACTGCTGAGTCCATACACACGCAGAAACTGCTGAGTCCATACACACGCAGAGACTGCTGAGTCCACACACACACAGAGATTGCTGAGTCCTTACACACATACAGACTGCTGAGTTCATACACACACACACAGAGACTGCTGAGTCCATACACACACACAGACACACACACACACGCAGACAGGTGAATCCATACACACACACACACACAGACATACAGACTGCTGAGTCCATACACACACGCAGACTGCTGAATCCATACACACACACAGACTGCTGAATCCATACACACACACACAGACTGCTGAATCCATACACACAGACTGCTGAGTCCATACACACACACACACATACACACAGACTGCTGAGTCCATACACACACACATACACAGACTGCTGAGTCCATACACAGACACACAGACTGCTGAGTCTATAGACACACAGACTGCTGAGTCCATACACACACAGACACACATTCTGCTGAGTCCATACACACACAGACTGCTGACTCCATACACACACAGAGACTGCTGAGTCCATACACACGCAGAGACTGCTGAGTCCACACACACACACAGAGATTGCTGAGTCCTTACACACATACAGACTGCTGAGTTCATACATACACACACACACAGACACACAGACTGCTGAGTCCACACACATACACACTGCTGAGTCCATACACACACACACACACACACACATACACACAGACTGCTGAGTCCATACACACACATACACAGACTGCTGAGTCCATACACACACAGACACACAGACTGCTGAGTCCATACACACACAGAAACTGCTGAGTCCATACACACACTGATTGCTGACTCCATACACACGCAGATACTGCTGAGTCCACACACACACACACAGATTGCTGAGTCTTTACACACATACAGACTGCTGAGTTCATACATACACACACACACAGACACACAGACTGCTGAGTCCACACACATACACACTGCTGAGTCCATACACACACACACACACATACACACAGACTGCTGAGTCCATACACACACATACACAGACTGCTGAGTCCATACACACACATGCACAGACTGCTGAGTCCATACACACACATACACAGGCTGCTGAGTCCATACACACACACAGACACACAGACTGCTGAGTCCATACACACACACAGACACACAGACTGCTGAGTCCATACACACACACAGACACACAGACTGCTGAGTCCATACACACGCAGAAACTGCTGAGTCCATACACACGCAGAGACTGCTGAGTCCACACACACACACACAGATTGCTGAGTCCTTACACACATACAGACTGCTGAGTTCATACATACACACACACACAGACACACAGACTGCTGAGTCCACACACATACACACTGCTGAGTCCATACACACACACATACACACAGACTGCTGAGTCCATACACACACATACACAGACTGCTGAGTCCATACACACACATACACAGGCTGCTGAGTCCATAAACACACACAGACACACAGACTGCTGAGTCCATACACACACACAGACACACAGACTGCTGAGTCCATACACACACACAGACACACAGACTGCTGAGTCCATACACACGCAGAAACTGCTGAGTCCATACACACGCAGAGACTGCTGAGTCCACACACACACAGAGATTGCGGAGTCCTTACACACATACAGACTGCTGAGTTCATACACACACACACAGAGACTGCTGAGTCCATACACACACACAGACACACACACACGCAGACTGGTGAATCCATACACACACACACACACACAGACATACAGACTGCTGAGTCCATACACACACGCAGACTGCTGAATCCATACACACACACAGACTGCTGAATCCATACACACACACACAGACTGCTGAATCCATACACACACAGACTGCTGAGTCCATACACACACACACATACACACAGACTGCTGAGTCCATACACACACACATACACAGACTGCTGAGTCCATACACAGACACACAGACTGCTGAGTCTATAGACACACAGACTGCTGAGTCCATACACACACAGACACACATTCTGCTGAGTCCATACACACAGACTGCTGACTCCATACACACACAGAGACTGCTGAGTCCATACACACGCAGAGACTGCTGAGTCCACACACACACACAGAGATTGCTGAGTCCTTACACACATACAGACTGCTGAGTTCATACATACACACACACACAGACACACAGACTGCTGAGTCCACACACATACACACTGCTGAGTCCATACACACACACACACACATACACACAGACTGCTGAGTCCATACACACACATACACAGACTGCTGAGTCCATACACACACAGACACACAGACTGCTGAGTCCATACACACACAGAAACTGCTGAGTCCATACACACGCAGAGACTGCTGAGTCCATACACACGCAGAGACTGCTGAGTCCACACACACACAGAGATTGCTGAGTCCTTACACACATACAGACTGCTGAGTTCATACACACACACACAGAGACTGCTGAGTCCATATACACACACACAGACTGCTGAGTCCGTACACACACACACACACACACACAGACTGCTAAGTCCATACACACACACAGACACACACACACAGACAAACACACAGACTGCTGATTCCTTACACACACACAGACTGCTGAGCCGGGCTGCCATCAGACATTTTAGGGCCCCTGATACAGCTTAAGATCTGGGCCCCCGGGGCCAGCCCTGAGTCCGCTCACAAGGATAAAGTGTGTGTGTGTGTGTATAGATATATATAGATATAGATATATGTCATGGATGCAGTGTGTATAGTAGATGTTGAATGTGTGTAGTGGATGCAGTATGTGTGTCATGGATGCAGATTGTATATTTTGTGTAATGTATGTAATGTTTGTATGCATGCATTAGATGCAGAGTGTGTGTGTGTAGTGAATGTAGGTATGTATAGTGAATGCAGAGTGTGTTTTTGTAGTGGATGTAGTGTGTATAGAGCATGTAGTGTGTTTGTAGTGAGTGCAAAGTGTGTTTAGTAAATGTAGTGTGTTTGTAGTGAGTGCAAAGTGTGTTTAGTAAATGTAGTGTGTTTGTAGTGAGTGCAGTGTTTGTGTGTAGTGCAAAGTGTGTTTAGTGAATGTAGTGTGTGTGTGTGTGTGTGTGTAGTGCCAAGCGTGTTTAGTAAATGTAGTGTATAGTGAATGTAGTGTGTGTGTAGTGCAAAGTGTGTTTAGCGAATGTAGTGTGTATGTAGTGCAAAGTGTGTTTAGTGAATGTAGTGCAGAGTGTGTTTAGTGAATGTAGTGTTTGTAGTGAGTGCAGAGTGTGTTTAGTGAATGTAGTGTATGTGTGTAGTGCAAAATGTGTATAGTGAATGTAGTGTGTGTGTGTGTAGAGCAAAATGTGTATAGTGAATGTAGTGTGTGTGTAGAGCAAAGTGTGTTTAGTGAATGTGGTGTGTGTGTGTGTGGTGCAGAGTGTGTTTAGTAAATGTAGTGTTTGTAGTGAGTGCAGAGTGTGTTTAATGAATGTAGTGTATGTGTAGTGTAGTGTGTGTGTTTAGTGAATGTAGTGTGTAGTGCAGAGTGTGCTTGTAAGGATTCAGTGTGTGTGTAAAATAGGGGGGAGGGGAGTATTTTTTATTTTATTTATTTGTGTATATTTCAATTTTATTCCTCCCTCCCTGGTTCTTACCTGTTGGTCCAGTGGCATGGTGGAGGGAGCCAGCCGTGGTACATTGAAGAGGGGGCCCAGCAGCACACACTGTCTTCCTTTCCAGCTCCTCTCTGACTAACTCTTGCGAGACAAGCCTGCGTTCTGTGCAAAACGTTGCCACAGTAACCCGTGGCAACGCTCTGGCGGCCGCAGGGCGCAGGAAAGTTAGAGAGCAGCTGGAAAGGAGGACAGAGTGTGCTGCTGGGCCCCCTCTTCCTTGTACAGGTAGCAGGGTGCCCTCTGTGCACATATATATAGCGAAAATCGCTATATATATATATATATATATATATATATATATATATATATAGATATAGATATAGATATATATATGCACATAATGAATGTGGGGCTCGGGCCCCCCAGGACCGCCGGGCCCATGACAACCGTTATGGTTGTCATGCCCTGATGGCGGCCCTGCTGCTGAGTCCATACACACACACACAGGCTGCTGAGTCCATACACACACACACACACAGACTGCTGAGTCCATACACACACACACACAGACTGCTGAGTCCATACACACATACACACAGACTGCTGAGTCCATACACACATACACACAGACTGCTGAGTCCATACACACACACACACACACACACACACAGACTGCTGAGTCCATACTCAAACACAGACTGCTGAGTCCATACACACATACACACAGACTGCTGAGTCCATACACACACACACACAGACTGCTGAGTCCATACACACACACACACACACACACACACACACACACACAGACTGCTGAGTCCATACACACACAGACTGCTGAGTCCATACACATACACACACACACACATACACAGACTGCTGAGTCCATACACACACACACACAGACTGCTGAGTCCATACACACACACACACACACACACTCACACAGACTGCTGAGTCCATACACACACAGACTGCTGAGTCCATACACACACAGACTGCTGAGTCCATACACACACAGACTGCTGAGTCCATACACACACAGACTGCTGAGTCCATACACACACAGACTGCTGAGTCCATACACACACAGACTGCTGAGTCCATACACACACAGACTGCTGAGTCCATACACATACACACACACATACACATACACAGACTGCTGAGTCCATACACACACACACACACACACAGACTGCTGAGTCCATACACACACACACACACACTCACACAGACTGCTGAGTCCATACACACACAGACTGCTGAGTCCATACCCACACACACACATACACAGACTGCTGAGTCCATACACACACACAGACTGCTGAGTCCATACACACATACACAGACTGCTGAGTCCATACACACACACACACACACACACACACACTGCTGAGTCCATACACACACACACTGCTGAGTCCATACACACACAGACTGCTGAGTCCATGCACACACAGACTGCTGAGTCCATACACACACACACACACACACTCACACAGACTGCTGAGTCCATACACACACAGACTGCTGAGTCCATACCCACACACACACATACACAGACTGCTGAGTCCATACACACACACAGACTGCTGAGTCCATACACACATACACAGACTGCTGAGTCCATACACACACACACACACACACACACACTGCTGAGTCCATACACACACACACTGCTGAGTCCATACACACACAGACTGCTGAGTCCATGCACACACAGACTGCTGAGTCCATGCACACACACACTGCTGAGTCCATACACACCACACACACACAGAGACTGTTGAGTCCACACACACACAAGCTTCCTCACTAGCAGAGACACACACACACACACAAGCTTCCTCACTAGCAGAGACACACACACACACCTGAGTACATCAAGCTTACCTGTTGCTGGGGGTCAGCCATCTTCTGGCCTTTGCAGCAGCAGCAAGGGCTGCTTCTTAACGGTGGGGGCGGGGCTTATGTGCGGGAGGCGTGGCCTCGTTTGGGGGTTGGGCCTGTGCCTGGGAGCCTGTCAGTGCTTCCTCCGGCCACAGACAGCCTCCAGCACCATTCCAGCTCCTCTCTCCTGCATTCCCTCGGGCAGTCACAGACTGTTACAGCCCGAGGGAATATAATCTAAGCACATGGCCAGCAAGTTGCTGGCATTTGGGGGGGCCCAAGGGGGGGCACAGCATGATGTAGGGGGGGCCATGGCCCCCTCTGCCCCCCCCACAGCGACGCCACACATTACCCCACAAACACAACTCACCTGAAACCGACCTATTTACACAATACCACACCACAATCGGCTCACTCTACACACACGCAATCCGCTCACTCTACACACACGCAATCCTACAAGCAGGCTCCAAACACATGCACTATACTCTTTCCTGTCCCTTTTGTCTCCTGGTATCCCACTTATTGAGACACCAGAGACAAGTTACAAGCAAACACAGCACAAGCATGTTAATAGAAATGCTTGCGAAGCACAGAACAAATACAGGGCCTTTTTCTCATGCTAGATCTCTGCAGCAGAGCTCTGTTCATGGTCTCCCCTGGAAGAGCATTGAACCAACATCCTCACTTTCAGAGGGGGTGTGCTTACCATTGGTGAAGACAAAACACACCTCTTCTGGCCATCTCAGTGGGCCGCTGGGATTAAAAAAATGCCCGGCCCAAATTGTTTTCCCAGTGCGGCCCTGATACCCACTGTATCTGTATGGTACATGTTCACTAACTGCATACAGTACAGTTTTATTGTATAAAGCACATGCACTTGCACATCTCGCAAACACTTGATTAGTGTGTTTAAACACATGCACTTTTGTGTTAGTCATTCAATTGTGCGCTTTGTATATTATATATTGCACTTTCAGATTGTGGTTCACTAGATATATTGTGGTTTTAAAGGCACAGCACACTTTGTATTCTTTTTTTGTAGGTAGCTGTTTAGGCTTAAACACAGTGTAAGGTGCAGCTTTTTTATTATTCTTTTTTTTTTTAAAGGTTCATTTTTCTTTTTTTTGTAATTTAAAAGTTAGTAGCGTCATCTTTTTACACATTGAACCAGGTTACTATGTAGATTATATATATGCTGAACCAGTGGTTCCCAACCCAGTCCTTAACTACCCCCTAACAGTCCAGGATTTAGGGACTACCCAGTTGTGTCTAAAAAAAAAAAAAAAAAAAAACACTTTAGACACAACATGGTAATCCCTAAATCCTGGACTGGTAGGGGGTACTTGAGCACTGGGTTGGGAACACCTGCTCTAGAAAACGTTTCAAAGTCCTCTTTCTTTGCTTTAAGTGCATCTGTGTTCCCTTTGAGTATTAGCTATACATAAAAAAAAAAACTGAATTTATTTTTGGTTTATAAAATATTGTCTTGAATTTTGCTTATTTTTCTCTGATGATCTTCGTGTTTTTTTTTTTATACTGTGTGTTATTTGATTTTGCGTTAGCTTTGTTATAAAATGTTAGTTTTTTTATATATTTAATTAAACTATTTATTTGTTTCTCTAATGTAATTGGTTGTATGTATTCCCTTTCGTGATTTTTTTTGTGTGTGTGTTTTTTTTTATCAAATACAACATATATCAGAGTAGTACAAGACATGCAGGTCTGTATCACTCAAATGTGAAACTGTGTTAGGTGTTTTTGTGTTAGGCAATTTCTTTTTTTTTTTACTTTACTGTCAGCAGCTGTTATAGCCTCGTGCAGCTCGTGTTCAGCCTTTTTGTACCATTCACATTTGCACATTTTCCCACAAATTTCTCATATGCTGCAATTTGCGATTTTGGACGTTTCGCCATTTAGCCATTCCGACAGAATGAACATATATAGTGCATTTCTGCATATTCATGACAGCCATTCAGCTCAAATTTGCAGTTTCTACGCTCATTTTTAACAGTTAGGCTTGCGAACCAGTCTGCCCCACTGTGTCTTCTTGCTTGGCTGGGCAATTTTGTGTGGCTAGGGAATTTTGGTTGAGGTGAATTTTAATCAGAATTTTTTTTCTGCTCCTGACGTTTATTATAATAACTACTACAAAAAAAATATTTTACACAATTTAGGACTTTATTCACCATTTCCTTATTATTAGAACATTTTAATTCATTCAATCAATAATTTTTTTTCCTTCATGCCTAACGACATGGATAGTAATACTCCCACAGGCTCATATAGCTCAGTTAAACCTGGCAAAGTTGATCATTCATCTTCTTAATTATTATTATAATTAAAGGACCACTCTAGGCACCCAGACCACTTCAGCTTAATGAAGTGGTCTGGGTGCCAGGTCCAGCTAGCTTTTACCTTTTTTTTTTATAAACATAGCAGTTTCAGAGAAACTGCTATGTTTATTCTGAGGGTTAAGCCAGCCTCCAGAGCCTCTAGTGGCTGTCTCACTGACAGCCGCTAGAGGCGCTTGCGTGCTTCTCACTGTGAAAATCACAGTGAGAGCACGCAAGCGTCCATAGGAAAGCATTATGAATGCTTTCCTATGCGACCGGCTGAATGCGAGCGCGGCTCCTGCCGCGCATGCGCATTCAGCCGATGACGTCGCGAGGAAGAAGAGGAGGAGGAGTAGAGCTCCCCGCCCGGCGCTGGAGAAAGAGGTAAGTTTAACCCCTTCCTCCCCCCAGAGCCCGGCGGGAGTGGGTCCCTGAGGGTGGGGGCACCCTCAGGGCACTCTGGTGCCAGGAAAACGAGTATATTTTCCTGGCACTAGAGTGGTCCTTTAAGACGATGAATTGCTAAAAGCGTAGTCTGATTCTTCTGTTCAAAATATTGACCAGACTATTAATAAGTCTATTCCTCCAGCAATTATCTCAGCTACGTACATTATGTCATCCACTTTGACTAAATCTATTTCCTAAGCGATAATTCAAGCTCAGTCATCCGAAGAGTCTATTTTAACCTCTAATTTAGTGGGATCCCTAAATGCTACTTTTTAATTAGAATGTTGTTCTAAATCTAAATCAATTGCAAAAAATGCTACTTAATAGACGAAAATCAAATCATTAACGCCAGCAATCATGGCTGGGGAACATGATGTGGTCATATATCAACAGATGGAAGATGGTCCTTTCTAGAAATGAATCTTCACATCAATTATATGAAACTTTCAGCAGGTCCCTTTGCAGTAGAGAGCTTCACAAAGGACAAGGCAGATTGCTGTATCCTGTTAAGGATGGACAATATCTCGGCAGCTCGCTATGTCAACCATTTAGATGGAACTCACTCATTAACTCTAGCAAAAGAGTTTTTTGGACTTTTTGCCTTAACAAATAAATATATCTGTACAAGCGGAATATATCCCGGTTTGAACAACATAACTGCGGATTGGAATTGAAGATACCTTTCGGATAGCAGCAATTGGCAATTAAACAGATAAATATTCTCTAGAATTTTGGATCTTTGGAGTACACTGTCCATAGATCTATTTGCCCCCAGACTGAACACTTAACTTCCAAGATCCTTCAGTAGGAGATCATACCCAGAAGCAGAGGCCGTAGGTGTCCTTTTTTAGGATTGGTCCTTATGCTGCAATTATGTGTTTTCTCCTTTCTCGATGATTGCTCATACAATCCTCTATTTACGTAGTCAGAAAGGACTTCTGGTTCTCATAACTTTAATGTGGCCATCACAACCGTGGTACCCTCAACGTCTGCAACAATCAATAGATCAGCCAAGACATGTTTCTCATTTTCCGTGGACCAATACAGATGGAGAACATCACCCATTAGTTCAGGAGAACCTATTTCAACTCATGGTCTGGTTGATATCAGGGAATCTTAAAATATCCATCAAGTTTCAGAAGCAACTTCAAAATTACTTGCTGAAGCATGGGACCCAGGTACCAAAAAATCATATTAAAAATGCCTGGAGATTCTGGTCTTGCTGGTATGTGGAAAGGGATTTGTATCCCATATCTTCTCCTGTAACAGCTATTTGGATTTTTTTTTGTCTGAATTGGGGAACGCTTATCTAAGTATTAACCTTTCTAAATCAGCAATCTCTGCAAGTCTTGATGGATTTTTATGATCTTCGATTTTTATGCTCTTCTGCAGGAAGACATCCTCCAGTATGCCGTTTGAAGAAAGGTTTTCACATTTTTAGACAACCTTTGTCTAAGTACACTTATTTGGGATGTCAATCAAGTTCTCCTGGTCAGACAATGATGAACTCACTCTTTGCCAACTTTCCGGTAAATTGTTTATGTTATTATGTCTTCTTTTTTGTAAATGGGTTTGAAATGTTCGTGCTTTAAATTGAACCTCACATTTCTACATCCGAGAGGGAGTTTCTTTTCACATCTCATGTTGAACTAAAACAAATATTTCATTGGTATTTTATCCTTCTTTGCCCAGTTTTGTGTTTAAAGGAATATGAAGACCATACTTACCGTATATACTCGTGTATAAGTCGATCTCATGTATAAGTCGAGTGCAGTTTTGTGACCAACAATTGTGAAATATGCTATGCCTCGTGGATAAGTCGAGGGTAAAACTTGGGGCTATGAAATTCTGTGATTTTTATAATTATATACATACACACTCATACAAACACACACTCTGCATTATATACACACACACTCATACAAACACACACACACACACTCTGCATTATATATACACACACTCATACAAACACACACTCTGCATTATATAAGCACACTCTGTGTGTTTGTGTGAATGCAGAGTGTGTGTTTGTATGAGTGTGTGTGTATATAATGCAGAGTGTGTGTGTGTAGTGTGTGGGGGGAGGGCATTTTTATTATTTTAATTTTTTTTATTTAAATATTCTAATTTTTTATTTTAATATTATAATTATTTTTTATTTTAATATTTTTTTATTACATTTTTCCATTTTATTTTATTATTATTTTTTTATTATTTTTTTATTTTTGTCCCTGGTTGTCCAGTGGTGTGTACTGTGCAGGAGGGGGGCTGGCAGGAAGCGTTTACTTATCTTTCCTGCAGCTCCTGTCAGCTCCCTTCTCCTGCGTTCCGGTCAGCTCCCCTGTAAGTCTCGCGGTCTGCGTGCCGCGCGGAGCGTTGCCACGGTAACCTGTGGGAACGCTCTGACTCCGCGGCTCTTGCGAGATTTACAGGGGAGCTGACCAGAATGCAGGAGAATGGAGCTGCAGGAAAGGTTGTAAATGCTTCCTGCCAGCCCCCAACAGGACCGCCGGGCTTGTAATGAGCCCGGCGGTCCTAGTCTGTATTATGGCAATGTAAGTTGCCATAATACAGACATTGACTCAAGTATAAGTCGAGTGGGGTTTTTTCAGCACAAAAAATGTGCGGAAAAACTAGACTTATACTCGAGTATATATGGTAGTTTCTTAGAAATTCAGAATTTCCTCATCTATTACTATCTTTTCTAAGTTCTCATAAACCAGTTACAAATGTAAGTCTCACTCGTTCGGTCAGATGGTTTTTGGATTTAGTCGAGATTGAGATTGATATTTCTGTGTTCAGTTCACATATTTCCTGAGGTTAGATGGTTTCTAAAATCTTTACAACAAGAGGTAGATTGGAAGATATTATGTAATCTGCTGATTGGTCTAATAAATCTACTTTTATTTTCTATTTATTTTTTTTAAACCAATTAAGTCCCCATATCTTGTAATAAAGTTATTTGATTTTGCTAAACCATGATGTCACTGGGGCAAGTATTATCCCACTCTATCATTTTCCCTCCTATTTGTTTTATTTACATTGTTATTTCTTGGATTTATTTCTTAGAAACATAGAATGTAACAGCAGATAAGAACTAAGACTCTCTTCATCATGTCCAACTACTATTGGTTTCTGGAAGGGTACTTCTTATTCAGGGATTCTCGTTGTGTTCTTCACTCAAGTTATACATCATTTGCTGGATTACTTTTATTTTGTTTGATTATAACCTTTTTCGGTTGCAAACAAAGAGGACTTCGGAACATTGTCAGCAGTATTTATAAGCTACCTTGTAACCTGATTGGCTAACTGTTTCATGTCATTCTGTAAGCATTCAGCAAGATTGACAGTGTTTAGCTATATTTGTTGGAAACACAGCATGAGGTATTGTTTGTTTGGCAGTATAATAGAGATATAATTGCATTTCCCAAATGCATTATGTATGGGGATTATTTTCCGGGTATCATCACTTTCAATTATGCAACAGTTTTATCTAAATTTACCCATCAAGTTATATATAATTTTAACATATTAATTATAGAAGCATTTACATTGTTTTGCAGGTAGCTATATTTGCCACAGTACCTAAAATTATAGATATTTTTCCAGCCACTGGCAATCAGCATTTGTTATATGTTGAGATATATTTAGTCACCTTTCAGTCAGTCTATTTTGCTTAAAGCAAATTTGCCCTACAAACAACAGTGACTTTTGTCTTGCAGTGGAACAGTGCCAAGCTATTTGACAAAATGACAGCTGGGATATTATTTAGTGCTGCTGAAATTTGGTGCTGTGTGCTTGCTTTGTTTAACATAGATTGTGTTTTGACTTGCATGTATCTGACAGCCATTGTAGCATTAACTCTCTTTATTGGACTTGGAACATGCCTTCAAGAGGTAGGCTTTGAATCGTGCTCAGGTTTACATGCATTGTTTAAATGTTTCTTCAACAAATTCTATTATGTCAAGTCTGCATTACTTTTTAAGCGTGTTTCCAATATAGATTAGGGAGTTATTTTTAATTTTCATTTGAAACCGTTGGAGTTGGATCATAAAATTACTTTGTACAGAACCTTAACCTCTCATTTAGAGAACTGCATTAAAGGGCAACAGTTATTTCTCTAGAAATGACTCCACTGAATAAAACATTGACAATCATTGATAAACGGTTACTCTAAGCACCACGACAATTTCAGTTATTTAAAGTGGTCATTGTGCTTGGAGCCTGTATGTGTAGTGTTGCAGTTTAAAACACTTCAAATATAGAGATATTTAAATTTGCTGCTGGAGGTGTAACTCCATCTCTGGGAATGTCATTAGGCAGCCCGGGCCTGCTAATGTTAATTCTGTGCATATTAGGTGTCTATTATCATCATGCTGACAAAAGATGATACATACATGGAGGTCCATCACATGTTCAACAGTTTCCTGTTTGATGCAGTCATTAACATTACACCACCATGTTTAGGCTCATCAATGCAGATAGTATTAGGAACTGCCCGCTAGTAATGATTTAAACGGGGCTAAAAAAATTCCCACGAAGGAAGCTACTCATTGTCATAAATGCCGCACTGTTCAACTCTCAACGCAAAAAAGGTAAACTGAACTACGTGTGGTTTCATGCTTGGGTTTATGTCATTTTCCCACGTGCTCTTATTGCAAACTGTGGCATGACTAACATTGGCAAAGATCCCTCTCTGTTTTCTGGGGACCCTTGAAATTTGCGCAATTAATATTTAGAGGAGAATATTCTTTTTTTTGTATCTTTTTTTTTTTTTATTCAATATTTACATAGTACATTACAAATGATGTCTATTATTCATATTCTTCTGTTGCCAATGGGGGCAAATATTCACATAAATAAAAATTTAAATCTGTGCAGCTAACTGTTGGTATTTGAGAGCCTGTCCAATATTATTTTAAGTTAGCCTTCTAAAGAAATTTACAAGAGATGGGGATGGGAGAAGGGGTAACACTGTGGGTAACATAAGATAACAGAATTATTATTATTTTTTTTAAATGAATCATTTTTTACACAATCTTTATTTAGGTTTCAGTTTTCATTTATGAAATCAATGCAGGGAAAGGTACATGAAGCACAAATATAAGAGTGAACCAATCAGCTAGCATCGAACATGGGTGTCAAACATGACAGTGTTGTGAGACAAAAGCAATGGGATTTCCAGTTGGGGATAAGCTTGAGACAAACTTTCATTTTGGTTTGATAGTGGTCATGCGCTTGCTTGAATCTAAGCCATGGTGGGGAGATGTGTGTATGCGTATATAGGCCATGAGCCGGACCCAGGGAAAATTAGGTTTAAGTGTCTTTTGTTAACTCTGTCACTTGTTTCTACAAACTACCAATAGCTTCCTTAAAAAGTCGGTGAGGCAGAGTGGAACAGAAAGTAAAAGAGAGAGAAGAGGATTTAATGCTTCTAAATACACAAACCATGCTATAAATCTTTAGTATTTATTAATTAACATGGCGCTACTTATTGTACGAAAATTGTAGGCGATGGTGTTGAATTTCAGTATTTAAGACAAGTAATCGTTATCGAACTCCCTGGGTCCCCATTCACCTCTAGGATACCTTCACCTAACCAGGGCACACTAAAACATGTGAGCATGTTTTATTTTTCCACAGGTTACATGTGTGTGTTTTGGCAGGGGTGACAAAACTTGCTGTAGTATTCGTGTGATCCAACTTCATCAATGCCTACACGTAAAATGCAAGTGTAATCAAACAAATGTTAGCCTTAGTCTGCCAGAGAAGGTCCTAATATATTCCAGCGAAAAATGAGCAGTGATTCTAAGCTAAACCAGGTTCAATATATCCAAGAACAGGATTGTATTTCATAACATTATAAAATGTGGATTTAGTTGATTTATTAGTCTTGTTAGTTCAGTACAGCTTTGAGAAAAATGCTTAATTGTTAGCAGACTGGATGTTTGTGCGTGTGTGGTTGGTACGGAGTAGAAGATCATTAACCTCTTGCTTCTCTGCCTTAGTATGAAAAAGGTGACCATTCAATCCCATTAAACAGCTGGCTGGTTTTATCATGTTAGACGGCTGCTTAAAGACTTCAGCCTCACCCACCCTTCTCTATTTCTGGTCACTTTTCATACATGCCTCTGTAATTGAAACTATAACTTTCACTCAATCACCCCTAGAAGGTTCCAAATAAGCTTTTTACCATTACATACCATGAAATGTTGTATTATTTATTAAATTTTTTTTTTTTTTAATTCCTCTTTATCAAATATGCAATAAATTATGGTCATATCTTCAATTTTGATTTAATAGTTTGGGCAATAATGACCATGGCTATTTTTTCATCTTATTTCCACCAGAGTTTATGCTCGGTTGCAAGATTTGTTCATAAATCAGAGATTATATTATTAATAGTGTTTTAAAACATGCTGTTATAACAATAAATGTATCTGTGTTAAACATTTCCCATCCTACTGTAATTGCTCTGTGCCATTGTGCGAATATTGAAGTCCTAGATTTTAGGAAGGATGGATGTGGAAAAAAATGCTAATTCCTTTGTGATTTATTTATTAAAGGACAATGCATCCATAACCACTACCACCCAATGCAGCAGTTATGGTTCCAAGTGTGCACTGGCATCCTCTCAGTGTAATTAAACAGGTGCAAATAGTTTGACAACTTAACTAAGGTCCTTCGTGCGCCAGTTACCTCCTCCTCTACAGCACGGGAACTGCAGCCCTGAACTAGCCTGGCTGTTGTAGGGCTTAGCTCATTGGCTGGGAGTGTTATGCTTGGAAACTAACAGAAGCTCCAGAAGAGGAGTCACCTGCTGGGACAGAGGTAAATTGTCAGATCATTCACAGATGGGTTGACTACTTACAATGGGAAGGTGCCAGGGTATTCCTGGCACGAAAACCACTATGGCACCACTACTGCTTATCCTGCTGAACTAAGCCTGGCCGTGCAGGGCAGAACTCATTGGCTGAGAGTGTTCAATCAGTGAGCACCGTCCTGCACAGACCAACTCAGTGGAGGTAAATGGAAGCTCCTTGAATGGAGGTTCCAACAGCACTGGAAGCGTTGATCTGCCCTGTGGTACCCAGGTAAGTACCAAAACTGCTCTTAAATAGTTTTACTACTGACTCTGGGAGTGTGCCAGGGCACTCCAAACACTATAACCACTACAGTAAGCAGTAGTTGTAATGCCTGAAGTGTTCCTTTAAATCAGAACCTTGCTGGACGTGACAATGCCTCAATCTTGCATAAACACTATTAATACACTTGTTGGAGTGAGAAGTGCATAAGTAAATAACACACTTCCTCCACAGTACATCCGTGTCCAGGTGACATCGCCAGCCCCATGATTCCCCAGGTCTGCTTATGCGCACAGGAGCAGCTACAAATAAATGTTGTATGTGAGCACATGCACACAAGCATTCCTTACGTAGTGCTGTACACGTACATGTCCAAAGGCTGTGCCAGGAGAGCCAGATGTACAGTTCAAATGAAATAGTATTCCCCATAGAAAACTTTAATGTTATAGTGTTGGGCAAAAAACAGCCACATAAAAGTTACACTTTAAATAGTGAATTGGTAAATTGGTATGCTTTGACAAACATGTTTAAAATTTAGACCAAAGTAACTGACTTGAAAAAGTTGCTGATTTTTTTTTTTTTTCGACTTTATGCATATATTTTGAAATAGTATATCACTATAAAGCTTGTAGTGGAAAAAAACACATTTGCAAGTTTTTTTTTGTTTGCCTGGATAACCAGCTTATTATTGTTACATTGATAGCTGTCTTGAATGGGACAGTGGCTACATAATGGATAACTAAGGTCTTGTTTTAGACCACCCAGGTGGATGATATCAGCACTCTCTCCCAAGTAATTTTCTACTGGTTGTAAGAAAAGAAGTGATGACAGTGACACACTCCCGTACTGACTCAGCAGACACATGCAGCCTCATCAAAGATCAGTTTTATTTGAAATTGTTCACACATGGACAATGAAGATTTTTTTTTTTAAATTCTTTATTTTTGTTGTGCATAGGTGAACAAATCATCCTGCATCGTCACAATAACGTATGCAGGAACATGCAAAATTCACAATGAAACAGATTACATAAGAAATTAATCTTGAGAGTGATTACTTTGCTCCATTTTGCTGCGTCTGCACATTTTTTGTTAAGGTTAAAGCACAAGAGGTAACTGCACAAATTTTTTGTGAAATAGCTAGGGCACAAGTGATACATGCATGTCCGATGTGTATAGGTGTATGGTTGAAGCGGTAACTGTGAGACACTCAGATATGAGTGGTTATGATATGAAAAACGTATATTGCATGCCTATAAAACACACGTAAAGGGGTAACTTGCAGAGACATTTAGGTACACGTAAGTGAGATTAGTCGAGCATTAGGCAGCATGCAGGTAGACAATAATCTGCTTGCAAGGTAGAGAAAACACGTTGCCTAATGGGATGCATATGATGGTCCTGTACTATTTAACAATAGGTAGGCACATCAAGCTAGGTAAACCGTCTTAGGCCACATTATTATACATTAAGCTAGTGTTACAGGCTGGTACATCTAGCCAGCAGATACCAAGCAGAAAGATAAACCCACTGTAGCCCCCCATCAACGTTAACATGTTACTTATAACAGCTGCCTCGGTAGGTGAGAGATTAATAAGGGAGCACGGTTAACTAGAACAACGAAACTGCTTTTGAGAATTCAGTAGATGACAGTGAGTATTTATATGTATTAGTAGCTAATAGCAAGCACAGTGGAAACAAAGCATAAAACCTGAGAGTAAAACATTAGAGCAATAATACAGTGAATTATGTTAGTAGGCATTGCAATGGTGGGGTATAGGTGGCCCCGGTCAGTGTCAGTCTTTTCCCCTGCCTAGGACTGTATGGATAGTCCAGGTGGGTCTGTTTAGCCAATGCCTCTGTGCAAGGCCGGTTCCGGTGGGGCCTTCGATGGTGCCGATGAGGTCTGCTTCCAGGCGTACCAGGGATGCAGCTTGCAGGAGATTCGTGCGGGTGATCGCCCGTTAGTGGAGAGCGCTTATGTGACTGTCCCTGTAGCAGATAAGTGTTGTAGGTTAGGTCGGGAGTGGTCTTGGTGCATTTTGCCTTTTGGGTGCCTTGTTCTTCCCCCTCCCTGAGCATATTGGCGCCGCTTATACAGGATTTTTCCATGGTGTGCTTTGCGCGCCCTGAGGGAGTATGGCAGTCTCTGCAGCTGGCCAGGTTTGGCCGCTCTCGAGGGACCCTGTGGTCTCTTCGGCAGGGCGCACGTGGTAGCGCTGCTGGGCCCAGCCTCGTGTTCAGCGCTTGTTGATTGCTGCAACCCGGGGGGTTTCCCCTGCTGTTTTCGGCCCCCGGGAGGTGTGTATCCCTGCTGTACCTGCATTTTTTTGTGTGCGTTGTGTCGGAGCTTTCGCCAGAATCTTTTGAACAGGTCGTCCAGACGCTGTTCCAGCGTTTTGTGCTGCTCGCCTGTCTCCGTCTCGTGGTCAGCTGTTGCCATCTTGGTCTCTGCGGCTCAACCGAGTGTGCAGCGCTGGCCAACCAGTAGAGAGGTGTGGATGCGTACGGCTGCTATATGGTGACCGCGATAACCCCCGCCTGTCCGGGGGGGGGGGGGGGGGTACAGTACTTTGCTGCGGTCCCTGTTACTATTGATGTGCCCGGAGAGCTCACAATGAAGAATTTAGAACATGTGCTTCTCTGTGTGAATTGGCTATTTGTCATAACAGCAACATTCTAATGGGTGTATTTGGACTACGTGGGGTGCAGGGCTGTCACGCCAGTGTGCCAGCCTCAAAGGAATCTTCTGTAGACTAAAACTCACTGCTGTTTTCTCTTGTAAATTCTGCACATCTGTTTCTATTAAAATATATCCTTGGCTACTATCTATATCATCATTAGTCATGGTTGATGAGAGCTGTAACATTTTTCTTACCAAACTGTATTGGTTGCGCACCACCAACTCAGCAGGGGTGCCAAGATTTGCACTGAGGCTTTTATGCACAAACCGAAGACAGGGAGGAAGCTGAATAACAGAACATAGATTATAAAATAACAATATAATGGCATAATAGTGGTTGCTATTGGACATGAATAGTGACAAACTGTCTCTTCCAGAGTTGCAACAGTTACTCATTCCCTCACCCCTCTAAACATAATTTCAGCATTTACTGGTGTGAGTAAAGCAGCGGTGGTAAGTGGGGACAAAAAGTAAAATAAAAAAAATCTTTGATCCACTGTGTTCTGGGTGACTTCACCACCCGATGACGCCTTGTTTGCTCTTGTGAAACTAATGGAGAAATTCTGCGTGAGCACAAGCAGGGGTGAACTAATTATATGTTTTGCCAAGTGTTCCCTGGTAAAGATTGGATGTAAAAAAATAATAATAATAATAAATTTAATAAAAATTATATATATATATATATATATATATATATATATATATATAAATTCTTCATAGTTTATTTTGGGGTGTTTTTAAAAATAATTTTTAGCTATTTGGCTCTGCTAATATCAGGGAAGTGACAGTCTGTCTTTAGTAAAGTTACCAAGAAAACCGGATGTTTTTATAGAATATTCCTAAACTTGCTTAAATAAACACTGAGGGTTGTTTTTTGTTGTTTTTTTTTAATGGTTTAATTACAAAATAGAAGTCGTATAAGCCGTAATGTAAAAAGGTCCCTTCAATTTTTAAAGGACCACTCTAGGCACCCAGACCACATCAGCTTAATGAAGTGGTCTGGGTGCCAGGTCCAGCTAGGTTTAACCCTTTTTTATATAAACATAGCAGTTTCAGAGAAACTGCTATGTTTATATAAGGGTTAAGCCAGCCTCTAAATCCTCTAGTGGCTGTCTCACTGACAGCCGCTAGAGGCGCTTGCGTGATTCTCACTGTGAAAATCACAGTGAGAGCACGCAAGCGTCCATAGGAAAGCATTGTAAATGCTTTCCTATGCGACCGGCTGAATGCGCGCGCAGCTCTTGCCGCGCATGCGCATTCAGCTGAAGAGGAGGAGGATCGGAGGAGGAGAGCTCCCCGCCCGGCGCTGGAATAAAGGTAAGTTTTAACCCTTTCTTCTCCCCAGAGCCGGGCGGGAGGGGGTCCCTGAGGTTGGGAGCACCCTCAGGGCACTATAGTGGCAGGAAAACGAGTATGTTTTCCTGGCACTATAGTGGTCCTTTAAGCTTTTTCAGTGTTCTTTATCTCCAATAGAGTAGCAGTCCATCCAGTTCCTGTTTGGCATCAGATTCATACAAGATGCCTTGGATGATGTCAATAACTCATTATTAAACATTCCAAATCCCTGGTGTCTGGTCTTTCCTCTTCCTCCATCTAAATCACCTGCTTGCTCATTTATTGCGTCCTACTGGCTGCCCATTGACTGTATAGTCTGCTATGGACTTGCCCTCCTTTGATTGATTGATGTGTCTCGTTTTCTGAACAGGACATGTTTTCTGTTGGCTCTACCAGGCAGTGCTATGTATGAGACCATTATTGAAAGAACACAGTTTAGTTACTGAGTGATACTCCATAACTAAACTATGATAATCCCGTCAATTTGATGCAGCCAATGAGAGGAGTAAGAGGGTGTGTGAATCCGGTACAGGGATATAAAGGAAGAGCAAGGCAGGCATTAAGAATCTAGCATGTGTAATATACAGCAGAGATTCCTAATGAACACCGAAAGAGTAAAATTCAAACCTAACTTGTATATTGCATCACTGCTTATGTGACTTGTATTTTATTATATGCATAGTTTATCTAAGAAAAAAACCTCAGTGTTTCTTTGAGTAGGTAGAAAAGACGGTATACTTGCATTTTTATACCACTTTCTGCGTTTTTAATTTTTTTATTTTTACATTTCACGTACACGGCTTGTATACAATTGTTGAAATGCACGTCTAGACATTAGATGGTGGCCACTGGCCAAAATGTGCTGTTAAGGATCAGCTAAAAACAGTCCCTGTCTTCTGTAAAATACAGATGTTCTAGAGCAGGGATAGGCAACCTTTTGCACTCCAGATGTGTTGGACTACATCCACCTTAATGCTCTGACACCCATAATGCTGGCAAAGCATCATGGAAGGTGTAGTCCAAAACATCTGGAATGCCGAAGGTTGCCTATGCCTGTTCTAGAGCAAAGCAAGTACTTATTTGCAATCCCCATAATTTATACATACATAGTTGATGTTTTTTCCTCAATGTATTATTTTGTATTGATGGTTTTTACAATAAAATTAAATAAAATGTTTCTTAGCACTTAGTACAATCATATGATGTAGACTAGTATTATGGAGAATGCTGTTATACATAGTTTTTAGATTGTAAAAACAAGAGAGGATTTTTTTTATTTTTTTTTATTAAACACAAACTGGATGAATTATCATCTGACAGTGTGAACAGCTGTATCTAAATGATTCCACACAGAGAAAGTGATGCCAGGGAATAATACAACAATCATATGGCAAGTCTAAGCAGAAAAAAAAATGACATTTCCACAACGCTTACAAACAGCTTTCAAACCAGAAGCCAGGTTAAATACTTTACTGTACAGTGAGATTTGCTTTTTATAGAATAAATTCACGTGTTGCAAATCTGAAGCAACTTAGTTGTGTCCTTTACACATGTATACATTTATAATGGTGCCATCCATTTAATGTAGGATACCATTATTGTGAGAACATACAAACAGTAGAAAAGCAAAGCGCGGCCTACTTCACAATTCATCCTTTAAGACCACTTAAATCTTGTTGATTCATATTAATAGGTTCCGCTTTATTCTGCAAATATAACGAGCAAAAATCAAAACAGAAAACGATCAAATAAAACTGACATAGTGGGTAATGAAAAATAAAGACACAAAATACATCTAGGTTTAGATCATTTTGCATTTCTTACTATGTCACACATTTGTTTTACTCGTTATAATTATAGTATTAATCTGAACCTTTTAAGAGGTCTCTTAAAGGTTTCACTGGCCGTGTTTGGAGTGAGACCGGTTATTTGCTTATTACATCAGAGGAATACAGTGGGCTTGCTGTAGGATTCTGTTTCTAAGTTCCTTAATTTCCCCTTAGGAGACTACCTGTCTTTTTAAATGTTGCCATGCTGTACTCACAACAACTGTGCCATCTTAAATCTGGGGTTGGAGCATAATATTTTTGTTTCTGTTTTGCAAAGTCACATACCCTTCAAAAACATATAGTGGCACTGTCACTATCTCCATGCAAAATGTGTATTTTTATAACGATTTCACTGAACTTCCAACCCATTCAAAAGATATACTGAGAAAAGGTAGGGACTGCATTGTCTCTGTATATTTTCTCCACCTGACACTTCTTGACACTAGGTGGAGCTACTGCAGTCAAGATATGTCAGTTCCCCAGCCATCACCAGAGACGGGTGCAGGGAATTTGCTCTGTCTCTGGAGGGTTTCGTGGGATCCTCCATAGACCTCAATAATGTACTCTCGCACATGCAGAAGAGGACTGGTCAGAAAAGGATGGCGGGGCATGCAGGGACAGATTCAGGTAAGTTAAACTCACCTTTCTGTGCTCCTCCCCTTGGCCAGCGGACCCCCAGCAGTGATGTCACTGTCATGGGTCTTTGCAAATTATGCAAAATCCACAGACAGTAACAGTTTTGCTTTAATGTAAATAATGCCTGCTCAATATATGTCTGCTCAAATTAACAAAGTCGTTTTTCAGACAACTGCTATATTCTCAAAACGTATCTGCTGCTCACAAAATCTACAGACACAGGGAAAGACAACTAGTTCTATGACCTAAAGACTTCAGTCTTTTTTTTTTCGTCATACTTCACTTCAACGGTTAAAATTACAGTGCACTTACTCTAATTTAAATAAAATCGGCTTGCTCTTTTTAACATAAAAGTGAGTCTCCTTCCTGGGACCATCATCCTATAATCTAAATCAGTGGTGTCAAACCGGTGGTCCACGGACCGTTGTCGGTCCGCAAGAATTTATTGCTGGTCCATAACCCGTCAATAAATTCACACAAAATATTTTCCCGGTCATATGATCATAGCACTGGGAACCTTGCCTCCCTCTCCCCTGCCGGCCGTGCATGGCCGGAGAGGAGATCAGAGATCTCCCTCACTGGCCCTCTAGCACTGAAATGTTGCAGCCAGCAGGGGAGGGAAAGAGGACCCCGGGGAGCTCTAACCTGCACCTCCGCCAGGTTCTCCTCTCGCAAGCGCAGAGCGTTGCCATGGTTACCCGAGGCTGCTAGAGTTCACCCTCACCCCTTAGACTACCCGGGCTTCCCAATGAACCACCAGGGATTAGCACTGTCCTCCCTCCCAGGCAAAGGTAAACAGGGAGGGGAGATATCAAAATTATTATTATTTTTTTAAATTAAATTTGTTTTTATAATTTATTAAGCTACCCTCCAGCCCCACAGACCTACAATAATTCTCCCCCACACTCTTACACACTCTGCCCACCACACACACACATTGCACCCCTCTCACACACACACTGCATCCCTCACACATACCATTGTTTTTTATTTCTGTCTGTCGCCGGTCCGCAAATTATTTATCTTTTTTTCGTCGAGCCGCGGGTGTTAAAAGGTTGCAGAACACTGATCTAAATAAAGCAATCTACTCCGTTTGACTAAAGTCAGTCACTGCTTCACTTCCTAAGCGTATACAAGCTATAAGATTGAAACCCCACATATCTATAAGTATATAATGCCAGTTTTAAACTGTTCCAGTAACATTTAGATTATTATTATTTTTTTTATCACTTGTCGCACATATTTACCATGAGAGTTAACTCTGTATCCTCTATAGTGTATAGATACGTACATTTTTTTTTTTTTGTTGGGGAAAGTAAGAAGAAATAGAGGCCAAGAGAGTTTACCTAATAATCAGAAGCACTGATCATCCCTTGAGGTTACCCATACTCATTGCAAATTGCTCTCAATTAGAATTGATGAAACATTTATAGAAATGATGACTGAAAACAGATTTGATGTATTACTAACTATTTAATGTTAAAAAGTAAGACTGGGCTTGAAACCTAAAACTGAAACACCTGTACTAAGGTGAACCAAAAATACCTTTCACCACTTGGAACAGCCATCAGTGGCGGGGAGAATTACTAAAGGCCATGATGTCAGCACACACTTGTGAAGTTCCAAAGGATTAAAATGTTCTGCTCCAGAGAGGGAGAAAGAAAATGAGTATAAAAAAAATCCTAGCTGAGGTAGGATTTTGAACAGTGCAAATACCAGAGTCATTATCCCCAGACATGACAGCATGCAACAGGATTGTTACATGAAATCAGACTTTCTGTGCACAGTGGACCCAGTGACAATAAGGTAATTGTTATAAGCTGCTAAACTGAGAAACAACTTGCTTAAGTTTAATACCTCAAAGCACAGTATTCCTTGTGTTAGGGCTTCATATAAAAGCTACATTATGTTCTAGATTATAGGTGGTTATGCCATAAGTGCTGTGAAAACGTTGTTTGCCTCCTTGCCAAGTTTTCAGTAGAGATTTCAATCAGCCCATAGCCATGTTTTGAACTTATTACGAGCTATAGCAGTTGTAGGTGGTGGGTTAAGTGAGCAACAAGCATGAAGACCCCACATATATTATATGTATACAATGCCAGTATTCAGTATTGGCATTCCTTGTACAGTCGACTGGATTGAAGCCATTGCTGGTTAGTTAGCCAAGGTAACTCGAGCTTCTTAAGTTCATGTTTGTGGTTCAATGAATGCCACTGTCATATACAATGCCACTGTTGGTGTGCTCATTGTGTCGCTGCTGTGGATGTAGTTACTGTGGAGTTGCGGAATCTTGCTTTAAATAATGGTTTAGTCCAAGCCACCCGTCTCCCTGTTTGCTATGAAATGTATTTTGTGTTCTGCGATTGTGTATTGATCTGATGCAAACAAAATTTAGAAAAAAGGAGGGAAGCGCAATCACAAGTGTGTGCAACAAGTACTACAGCTTTAATTGAAGAACAAGCATCTTTGGGCAAGGTTCTTTCTCAATTCATCTTGTCCTTAACCATCAATGTAGCACTCATCATTTTATAAGGAAATGTGAAATAACATCACAAAATTACCCCCAAAGTGAAGGAGGAGGAGGGGACTCCAATCTGAGGTCCGCCGCCTTATTGCTGGTTCCGGCCATGTGATGCTAGGAAACAAGGTACACGGGCACAGCATCAGGCTGGACCAACAGAAAGCACTACAGTGGTCTGAAATTGCCAAAGAAAAGGAAAATAACACACCTTGTCAATGCAGCAAAAGACACATAATAAATCGAAATAATAAAATAAAATTATTAGACAGTAGATAAATTCTTATATAACAATCCTAAAGGCAGACATATAATGCAATATACAGTAAAAATTCACAAAATTAGAGGGAGACAAATGGGTGGGAGTTAGTCTCAGGCATTCTATATTAGGTATAGGGAGCAAAGGAAAGAAAGGGACTGTCACGACTGCTAGGGTGGTCCAACACGTAGAAACTATGTAAACATGTACATAGAAATAAGAAAGGAAATAAAAGGACAGAACGTAAACCGGACCTTAGAATGGCTGGACTAATACGTTAGAGACAGAGAATGGTCAAAGGGAAAGCCGAGGTCAAGGAAGCCAGAAATACACAATACCGTTTAAACAAGCCAAGTCAGGGGAACCAGAAATCGGAATAACCAGGAAAAGCCAAGATCAAAATACCAGAATATCAGAATCACAAGGAAAAACGCACTCTCGGGAACCAGGAACAAGAAACCACGACAGGGCAAGGTACTGGGGTGAATCAGGGATTTAAATATCCCTCTCTAGGTTCTGATTGGTCAGAGGGTGACCTCTGACCCAAGAACGTGCGTGTGCGTTGACGTCGTGCTCACGTTTGTATAATTTGGGGGGGCGGAGCCATTGATTGCGCCGACCGCATGGTCGGCGCCATCTTGGTTTTTCCCCGAGCGGCAGATAAGCTCAGCATGCTGGCGCGGTCGTGCCGCTCAGGCACTGACGCGCATCGCGGCGAGCAGGGAGCCGCGACAGAGAGGGAGGGATAAAATAGAAGTGTAGTAAAGTGTTAAACATCATTAACCAGACTATTGATCCTTTCGTTCCTTTTTTTACCATATGCTGTCTTTACCTAATGTAGAATGCCTGAGACACTGACTCCCATGTACATGGTGGGTACTGTTGTACTCAAGAGACGTAGCTGAACACAGATAAATGATGTTTTAGAGCAGTCAAATTTACAATGATGGTGATATCATCAGTGAAAATGCAGATTGTTGGTGAAAAATGCAAATAATAAATATAAACATGGACTTTGGCCAGGGCATGTGACTTAGTGACTACTAAAAAAAAAGACTGGACATACCCCATTTTGAATACCCAGTATTATCTACTTATGCAAATAGTATGCTTGGTGTAGGTAATTTTTATTCCTGAGCTGCCATATGGTTTCAAAGGCAACCGGTAAGAAAAACAGATAATACATTAACAGTTCTCTCTATGTCAAAAAGCACAGAGAAAGCAAAGTAAATCCATAATGGTGACCAGATAAATATTACTCTCACAGAACTACAACGTTTCGACCGATTGGTCTTTGTTAAGATTATGTGAATAAAATGTAACTGATGTTGGAATGTTTTCCTTTGAGATTTCTAAGCCCTAAAATGTTAGCCTTCATCAAGATTCTATGTTTCACATACTCCATCTTCTTTCGAGATGTGATGAATCATGGGAAGAAATGGGGCATTCTCGTTCCCTTAAAAATTGTCTCGTTATTTATACTTGGTATCAGACTACTAGATTGCCAGACGCTGAGACTTGTCTGGACCATTGGCAGTAAATAGTGGAAATATTTAATCATTTTTGACAATTTTAATTACTGTAAAAATGTATGTGGAATATTTTTAGATTTTTCACATACACTCCTCTCCTTCCTTTGATATCTTGTGCCTTTCACATAAGTGTTTGACGTGAAAATTTATGGTGTATCTTAAAGTATATTTTCCACTTTTGAAACTTGGTTGTGATGTAAACTTAGCTGAATGTATTTGTTTTAGGGCAAGGATTATCAAATTATGAATCTCTAGTAAATGGGTTGAAATCTATATATGGTAATAGTGAAATAGTTTGCGATTATTCGTTGTCGGTTCTGAGTTTTAAATAGCCATCGAAATCCAGTGATACAATAGCAAAATTGAGTATTGCAATATGTTATCATACATTTTAATGATGGAACAGCCACTTGATTTCCTATGAAAATGTGTAAAGGTATTCATTGTACATTTAAACCTGAAATGGTATGTAGTTGACAGTTTAGACTAATTAGTCATTTCTGTAAAATGTTTTGAAAATCTAAATCTTACACAAACAGCCTATTACTGAAGCCCAGACTAAGTGGGCTATATACGAACAATGAATGGCAACTGCATAAAAGCCAAATGCCACATTTGGTCTGTTTTAACCTACGTGGGTATTCACAAAAAGCTAAATTCGCTATTTCAACTGATTTTGCACATCAATTCAGCTGTAGTTCAGTTGTCTATTGAAATGAGCTGAATCTTCATATAACATGGGTGGCTCAACTAATCACAAACAGCTGGATTGCAACTCATTTGGTTGTTACAATTCCCCTGATACAGACCATGGAATTCAAAACAAAGATTCTGAGCCTTAATAATCCTAAGTAACCCTAATGCTACCCCAAACCCTCTCAACCTTAAATAGATATCTTAAGTCTGAATTCCCTCCCCAAAAGAAAAAGCTATTATTAGCTTCATGTATTTGTTTATTTCAATCAGGGGAATTCATTTATAATTTGGTTGCATTTCAGCAGTGCTTTTTCAATCTTATCTCAGCAATGAGATTCATTTGAAAATATTTTGGGTAGTATTCACTTGGTAGTAAATACAGTGAACCACTTTGGAATTTTAACACAAATGCAGGAGAGCTGAGCCAAGTGAAATCAGCTGGATTTGCTAAAGCAAATTCAATATTTAGTTAATAGATCCTTAACCCCTTAAGGATGGGCATAATTGTCCACGTTCTGAACCAAAACAAAACCTTCAATTTGAGCTATATGTTTGTTCCACCATTATTGAAGTGTTTCTCTTCAAGTATGCATATTATATATTGTTTCTTAAAGCATAGAAAGACTTTAATTTGATGTTACATATACATATATAACTTCTCATTTATATTATCAAAAATTACACAAACATGCAAAAAATCTTTTGTAATTTTTCGCATTAATAATATATGCATAATTAGTGCAGCGTATGAAAACTAATTTAAAATAAATAGATTTTTGTTCAGGTTTACAGAGGGTATAATTAGTCTAGGATTTCTGTTATATATATATATATATATATATATATATATATATATATATATTGGTAGTTATAGGTCACAAAAGATAAGGAGTAAAATACAATTTCAATGTGGAGCAACCAGAGGGACTTCGGAGTTGATGGAGGCATAATATACCTCCATCCACTCAGATCTGCTGTCAGCAGAGCACAGGGCAGCACTGTGCACAGCATCCTGTGATTCAGTATCTCCTCCCTCTGCATGCAGACACTGAACTTTCCTCATAGAGATTCATTGATTCAATCCACCTCTATGAGGAGATGCTGATTGGCCAGGGCTGTGTTTGAATCATGCTGGCTCTGCCCGTGAGCTGCCTCTTTGTCAGTCTCAGCCAATCCTATGGGGAAGCACTGTGATTGGATCAGGCTACCACATGTCAGCAGACTGCTTGTTTTTCTGAGTCTAACAGCATGCAGATTTACAGCTTCAGGCTTGAATACTGTAATATTTTTTACTATATTTATGGAGGCATGAGGGGCCCAGGGGGGCTAGATGGTGGTGGTAACACTATAGGGTCAGAAATACATGTTTGTGTTCCTGACCCTATAGTTATCCTTTAATACCTGTCACAGAAAACACAATTGCCACACAAAAGTATATATTTATATAACGTAAGACATTACCGTCTATTTACCTGTATTTCGATGTATATTATATAGCCATTTAACTGCCGATCTCTGCTAAATATTGTAGTGAAATTTATTTATCTTCTGATTTTTAATATATACACATATAACAAAAAATTTTTTACTGTGGATTTCATAAACCTAATGTGCACTACTACTGTGCAAAACTCCATAATGTGCTCAGCTACATCTCCTGAGCACAATTAATACCCCACTGCCTTTGCCAAGGTTCTGTAAAGCTACAGCGTTGTGTTAAAGACGGTATAATTTTAGTTTTTACAGTTAGAATTTATGCAATGGATTTGATCGGCTCATGGCTGATTTTGCGATATCAAGTCTAACCCTAAATCTAATAATAAACCTCACCTTACTCCTAACTCATTCCCTAATTATAACCTTAATCATAATCTCAATCCTAACCCTTTAAATAGTTTTAGAGGGTCTTCTAATGTCAGCAGAGACATCTGCTAATGTCAGCAAAGGAATTTCTTTGTGGATTTCAGCAAAGGGTTTCCCTTGCTGAATAAAAACCCTAATCTTAAACATAACCTCAATCCTAAAATTAATTATAAACCCATTTTAAATACATACCTAATATTTATGCTAAACCTAATCTTAATCCATAACAAGAATCCCTAATTTAATCGTAATATCAGAGGGAAGTCTCAGCTAGTTCAGAATGTTATGCTGCTGCCATCTAAGGGTTATTTTTAATATGACAGCTTCCTGTCTTTTCATAGAATATAATATGCCCAGTGCATTGGAATCGGTGCACGGCAACTGACAAAGCCCAGTACTGATTAAAATGCCATTGGGGCATGGACACATCCAGTGAGAGAATCACAGTAGCTGAGCTTGGTTGCTCAGTTGCAGGGTTCCCTATGTATGTAAAAAGGGCTATATGCAGTGCTTGCTGCTCATCAAAAAAGTCTGGGGCCCTAGCTGACAGAGTGAAGCCCCAGGTTTCAATCGATTCTTGGGTTTCCAGGTTTGAGCAGGGATTTAACCCTGCTCACTCTGCAATATAGTTATAGGCATTTAAATGCCAATTTACATAGCTATTTGCAGCATTTCAAATAGATCATTAAAAAGTCTGGGACCAGTACAAATAGCCCCAGCTGACAGAGGGAAACCCCAGGTATCCATTGAGAACTGTGACTCCCTGGTTTGAGCAGGGATTTAACTGAGCTCACACCAAATATGCAGGATGTTCTATGCCACCCTACAGACTTTAAAGCATACTTTATGTAGGACAGCATACAATGCCCTAACGGTGTTAAGGGTTTATGGTGAAATTAGTGTCCAGGTCCATATTCTAGTGTAATTTATCAAACAATTTCCAGATTCTCCTTGCAGTAGAATCCGGTTAGCTCTGCTGAGCCAAGCATGTGCCACGCTATACTTCACTTATTTGCAGAGAACATCAGTACAGCACTCCTGACACCATAATCACTACAGCAGACATGAGTGCTTTTGGTGTTTGGAGTGTTCCTTTAAGCATGTAAAAATACAATGCTATTCTGAGTGTATTGGGTAACATGCTATATTGCATTGCTTTTGTACCTTTTTCCTGATAAATTGTGTTATGCTTTAGCCTAATAAAACATTTTTTTTTAAACCAAATTAAATGTTGGTAATATATTTTTTTTGTAGTATAATATAATACATTATTACATTTAGAACATTTTACAAACATAGACAATTCTACAATGACTTAATTGTCCATTTTGCATAATTATGAAAAACATCTAAAGCAAATCTGAGAGTTAAGTGACACTTTTAAAATATGCCCAACAAGATATGCCTTTTGGAGGTTTTTTTTTATGTCATTTTTACCACTGCTGAAACAAGTAGGCTTAGGATTTGCGACTGCCTATTGTGTTCCTATCTGCAAGGAAATAGCTGTTTTCTGCCATATAACTTTGAAACAACATTCCTTTAAAATGATACAATTGTAGGCGATTAAGTTTTAGTCATCCAGGATGTGTGGCTTGAAAGGTCCATAATAGAAACTGCATTATCAATCGCATTGCAATACTGGCGATAACTTGTAGGAAATTGTAAAAGGACAAAGGCATCAATAGATAAAGTTGGAATTAAACTATCTTACTGTAGGTAAAATAAGAACATGGGATTGATAGCATTTCACATGGTCAGTGAAACGGGGAAATTACAGGCACATATCCCCATTATCATTTGTTTGTTTGTTTGTTTCCTCTTGAACAACCAAACATCATTTTTAAACCAGCTAAATTTTGTGTTAGAGTTAAATCTACATAGAAGGTTGTTTTTCATAAAACAGTCAGGATCATTTTATAGCAAACTTAGGCTTCCTTGGTCACACAGTACATTCAGCAATGTCTCACACTTCTAACAACTGTATTTACTTTTAGATAATGAGGACTAATCCTGTATCCAGGATTTGATGGATGATGGCATAATATTTGCATCTGTTATAGTCACTGCAAAAATGAGGGTCTAATTTTGTGATGACCAATAACATGTCGTTCAGATATTTAAATGCGTTTATTACATTTGAGTGTTCATTTATTAAACCAAAATATTAAAAGGAACATAAGGACGACAGACTTGATTTACGGTAACTTTGTATCACTGCATTTTTTTGTATAAAAAATGTATTACCATACAAAACTTAAGTTCTAGATAATATTTGCAAGGAATAAACATACACGCTTATGGATACATGACTACAAAGATACTGCACTGTTTTTTTGTTTTGTTTTTATAGCATGCAAAGAAGGCACATATAATAGAGAAAATAATAGACTAGGAATGTTAGGTGAGTCAGATATAAAATGATAAGCATAGCCAATGGAAACACAGCAGAGTATACCGGGAGTATGTGTTATAATAAGAGCAATGGAGATCCCTTTATGAGTAAAAGACTATTAGCCGATTCCCCTTCTGGGCCAGCAACAGTCCCACATCTAACCACTCAAAATCACAGGACCTCCACATGGTTTGCTGCTCTACCGCAGATCAGCTTTGTGAAATCAACGGCCACTCGGCAAGCTGGAAAAGGTAGCACGTCGGCCATGGCCTTGGAGCAATGCCTCTCTGTGGTCCCAGACTGAAGATCACTAGAGCTCGAAGGTAAGGTCAGATCTGGATGTGCAGGTGGACCAAGAGATGATCACGATTTAGGTTTCTGCGCCTCTGTCACATAAGAGCATCGTGGAATCCTTCTCAGAGACCCTGCTGCAGAGTCACTCCGGCAGTGTGGGCCATATACAAGCTGTGCCTCCTCTCCGATAAGCAGCTGAAAAAGTCTGTAGAAGTTGTGTTTAAGGTCATCATGGTGCAATATGACTAAATGTTCACATTTCATTAGAAATAGATTCCCTTCAGAGTAATTCCTTTGAGAATTTGAGCATGGTCGATTTTTGATTTAAAATGCCTGATCCATGTACTGACTGATAAAGTTGGCCATGAAGGTGAATTCTTGAGTAGTAGGTAGAGTATGGATCACATGCCACTGTAATGAGCTCGCCTCTCTTTAATTTAGCCAAAGCTACTTCTAGGTTGCTTCAGTACTGAAAGATGGAGCAGTACATGTGTGCTAAACTAATGTTCATTCTACTTGATGAAAAGAATCAGAGAAAATACAAACTGTTTAGGGTCTGCTTTACATCTTGCTACCAACAGACTAAAAAAAAAATTGGGACAGAGACACCAGCACAAAATCACTTGTTTTTTGGTAACCAAAAAAAGGTTCTGGACACATGGACTATGAGAAAACCTATTTAAAACACCATGAACATTTGTGTCACTAATACTCCTGGGGCTCTGATGACCCTTGTGTTACATTACATTTGTAATAGCTGCACCATTAGCAGGGGATGTATACCTACTGAGCCTTTATAACCTTGCTGTGGATTCCAGATGTTGATAGAACTTAGGCACCTTCTTTCTCATATCAGCCGAGCAAAGTTTGTCACATGACTTTCCACTCTTATATCAATAGGGTCTTGCAGGAATGAAAGGAGCTGTCTGCCGGCAGTTGTTTCTCATGACATGGAATTTTCAATTGGTAGTAAAGGCTATGTATCCATGGGTGGTGGTGCATTGGGTCAGGAAAATGAACAAGAGTGCCCTTGCCCCACCCCAATTAAATTAAAAAAGATATATTTTTTATGTGTCTCCTGTATAATTAAAGATTTCAGCTTATATACAAAGTGACGTTTTCTACCTATCAGTAACCTTTCTTGTGTAAGACACTTGACATTTGACACCTTTTGTTATTAAATTAAGATTTGAAAGACAACACAATGTTTTTTTTTCGATCTACAGTTATCCAGTTTTTTTTTTTTTTTTTTAAATAAGATGCCCGCTGTAGCTTTTTCTACTTGTTCCTAGGTAGTACCTGGAACCTGGACTTTTCCTTTTGTAGCCATTTTGTGTGAGTTTAGAGATGACCTCCTGCTTATCACTCATGTAGACAGTGCAAGTAACTTTTGTATTACACTTATATCACTGAGATAATATTATTCAGAAGTATTGTTTGTTATATATGTAAATGTGTATGTATGCATAACAAATATATATATATATATATATACACACATACAAGTAAATGCTATAAATTAAATTTTCAGAACATGTTATTATGTGTTTGTGTGTATACTAAAATAGAATTCTTTGTTCAACTAATTTGCATATGCCCACCCAGAATCCTTTGTGGTAGTAACATCACTGCAGATTTGGGATTTCTGTGGGAAAAGCAAGTCGTATGGCTTGACTGGTGTGTAGATTTAACATTGTATTTTATATAGTAACATTTTCTGAACATTCAATTTATAGCATTTACTTGTCTCATTAATTTAATCTTGGAAATTTTTCACATTTCTTAGGTGTCACAGAAATGAACTTTGATGATGCTGTGCATAATTGAAGCCATGGTGTGACTGACTTTATTTTGAACTAGAAAATAAATCCTTTTTATTCTAGTTTCTGCCTATGTTTTTTTAGAAAGGTCACAGTTTTCTATGACTGACGGTTCCAAGTATTTGTGTCTCCATTTACTTAAAGCAAATGCTATTATTGTGGCAATTGAGTAAAATAAATAATATATACATATTTATAAAAGCCCCAGAATATATAAGGGGAAAAAAAAAAGATTCATATACCTTCAATGAAAAAAGCCATTAATTCATGTAAGGTCTAGCACAGGCTTTGCAGTGTTTTTACTACTATAGTCTGCTTATCAAAGCACTTTATCAGAATGTGAGGGATGTGGTTTAACCACTTCAGTCACATATTTAGGTCCCAGCTAGCAGTCTGTCAGTGAACAGCTGTTTTTTCAGTATGAATGCTGTATACAAAGCCAGTTTGAGTTGAGTCTTTAAAAAAAAAAAAAATTTTAAATTGAACAGTGGGTTAAGTTAAGGGTAACTTGATCATATATATTGCAAGTGCCACAGTTTAATGGCGTAAAGGTGTGCTGAGATGTGTTTGTATGTGTACTTAGCTGAAATTACCATAGAGCTCTTAGATTGTTGTTGTTTTTTTATTATAGCTATTTGTAAATGGCCACTGAATATTATTTTCTAGTAAAAAACTAAATAAATACCAGTTTTACTTATTTTGTTTATAATTGCCAAATATATATGACCTCCTTTTATTTCCAAAACTTATGTATATGATTCTGTAGGAAACTCTATGAAAATACACAGTTTATTGGATATAGATAATGCATTAAAATACAAATAAACCGTGTTTAAAGCCAAATGTTTAAGCTTGATTTAAAAATAAAATGTGCCTGTCACTCATGTGCCCCGCATGTTAAGCGTGGGAAAAAGCCGGAGGATTGCTTTTGGGGCACCTCTCGCCAGCCTGTACAATTTACATGCACAGTAAAAATAAAGAATAAAAATAAATAAATAAATAAATAAAAACATATTATTAAAGTTTGCTTTGGCCTGCAGCTAACAACGGATCCCTCCCTCATCAGTAATAGACACTTTAATCATGGATATCTCTTTTTGTTATATGGACTTAATCGTATTCCACAAACCTGTGTGAGTTTACAGGATACATATGTTATCCTCCTGGAGCAGTTCACTTTATAGCATGAGAGGATCTACTCTGTAAACTGATAGCAACAATGACAACATTCTGTGTCATCACACTGTGTGAAAAGACAGCAGATGTGAAGACATTCTGTTTTTAAAGGAACACTCGAGTGAAAATGTTTTTTTTTTTAATTATTTGAAAAATGTAGTAGGTATATTCCAATGAAAACCTGCATGCATTTAATTATTCATTAGAGGATATCTAAAAACAGCTTGCAAAAACTGAAGATCTCTTGCCAGCAGTATTTGAAAGCCCTCCTCTTCTTCCCTAGCTCAGACTTTCTGTTGCCATCCAATGACAAACTTCCCAATGCAGCTCATTGAGAAGTCTTTCCAAAGCAGGTTCTCTAGGAAATTGCTTCCTCTTGAGTTTAACTACACTGAGCTAAACTACCAAGAAGTAACAGATTCTGTGGTCTAATTGACAGCCAGGCATGTTAATTTATAAAAGTGCCAATTTCTATTGAAAACTGCACTCTTTGTAAAATGAGGAAAATCATTTCATACATAAAGCACGGAATCAAGTTAAAGTGCTTTAGGTATGTGGAGTGTTCCTTTAAAGATCTAAATGGGAAAGAGACTTCAGGGGCTGTCTGTCTGACAGCCAAGAGAGGCAATGTTATCAGACTCATGTAAACCGTGCTGTTTAATGGTAACTAAGCTGAATTATGAAGTAGTTTTAGTGCCTAGAGTGTCGCTTTAGGGAGTTCTATAGTGTCCGTGAACCTGGGGGGACACAATTTGTAATTAAATAAGACAATGTGTTAATCTCAAGCAAATCTGTAAAATATCTGGGAGGAATGTGGTAAGATTTCTGAAAGGATCTGCTGACAAACTTTACCAAAAATATGATTATTCGTGTATGATTCCTAAATACTTTTGCCAGCATGTATGAACAGAAGAACTGATTGTTCTACTGCCGGTGTATGATCGTAATAACTACTATTGCATATGTATGCACTAAATGACCTCCAGTGTTTTATGACCTTCTCTCCAGCCACTTGTAATTTTAGTTGCAAGATGTTCCACAGATAATAGTATGAATGTGTGTATGTATGTCATAATAATAAAATGTGGTACCTTATTATTTTCTTTGTGTATGTTTTTCTTAAATGTTTTAATAAAAACAGATATTGTATCTTATCCTCTCCCCTTGCTTCAGTTTTGAAGTACGAACATAACTTAAACACAGCAGTGTCAACCCTTAATAGACAACTGTCACCTCAAACCTATTTTTTTTATTATAATAAACCTTTCAAGTATTGAAAGGAGATATATTATTTTTTTAAATTAAGTATATGTAAAATATTGAGTTAAACACATCCCTATCTTTATACTTACACCTTGGGTCAGACAGTATTTGAGTCAAGGTTCGAGACCTTAAAGACTAACTGTCTGTTTTTAACGACTGTCTGACCTAAGATGCATGTAAATGGCTGAACAATCCTGTCCTATACTAAAGGTAGAGAGGAGATTTTTCATTTGTTTGTTTTTTTTACATATACTTAATTTTTTAAAAAATCTGCATTTTTGTTTGAATACTTGATGAAATAATTATAAAATAAAATAAAAAAACTGTTTTGAGGTGACAGGTGTGCTTTAAATGAGCAATATGACTAGTTCAGGAAGAGGCCCATATGAAAGTGGTTAACTGTCGCACTCAAAGAGTTAAAACATAGAAAACTACTTTAAAATGTGGAAACTCATTCGGTTATGTTTAACCTGTGATAAATTCAAGAACCACGTTATCTCACTAGAGGGAGGCAAAGAGCCAAGCTGACTAACATGTTGTTCGATTGGCACACCGCATATCAGTGTTCTTAACTCATTTTATTTCTATTAATCTCTTTTTGGATATTGGGGAAAAACATGGTAAAAAAAAAGGTACCTAATTAATATATTGTCATTTTCCACATATAAACCTTACTTAAAATGATGCTGTTCACAATGCTTTTGCTTTCTATAATAAACAGCTAACAATTTGTGTATTATTATTTACATTGCACAGTTGTTGTTTTTTAGCACCATACACTTAGTACATTATTCATATTCGCATTTACATAGCACCAGCCTATTCTGCAGCACTTTGCAATTATAGAAAGGGGATATTTAGAGGTAAAGTAGGCCCTACTCAAACAAGCTTACAATCATGAGATGGATCTGTTATTATTCAAATTATTAATTTATTCTTGAAGTACTATTATCAACAGTATATAATGTGGCTGCCAAGGCACATGGTATGCCCAAAATATTAGCATATGAATACATAGAGTCAGTATAACTGTTGTTCATCCATTAATGGGGCTAAATAATGTTCTCTGCAGATTCTTTAATATCTGGACCTGTACATTACTTAATTGTACCATACTTTAATTAACTGCATCATTTGTTTCTCCCTTATTGCAAACAGGGTTTTGTAAAACAGCATTTATTGTGGCTGTTGGGCTACATGCCAGTATCAAAGTTTTCTTTAATAAAGAAATGGACACTATTGTAGTGAAATTTCACACCTCCAACAATCCATGATAAAGCTATTTCTACCTTAAGAAATTAACATGGAATTTTAATTTGCTAAGGCCTCAGTTTAATATATTTAGATAAGCTTTTTAATTATTTAATATTTTTGGATAAACATTTAAAATCCATTTTTCAAAAAATATGAAAATATAAAACAATATGTAATGTATAGAAATATACGGTATTTAAAATATATAAAAAATATTGTCATTTTAAAAGCTGTGTGTTTGTGTGTGTGTGTGTGTATATATATATATATATATATATATATATATATATATGTGTGTGTGTGTGTGTGTTGTGGCAGGCTTATGCAATGTATGATCATATAATGTAACTAAACCCCCATTATTTTTTGCCTAGATTAAGTGTTTTTAATAAAACTAGCAAAATCTGTCAGCACAAAAGTAGCTGTTTAGTAGATAAGGGAGTACGCTGGATTTTCATTTTTACTGTACTTATTGGCCTCCAGCAGCACCCCATTTAAGCATGTTCAGATGAGTGCAGCCAGACCCTTCTTTTTATATACCGTATATATATATATATATATATTTTTTTTTTTTTAATTAATTGTTTTTTTAATTTCTTTTATTTTTTTACGATTCAAATTGCCATTTTTTTTAAACCTGTGTTTTCTCTTTTTTCGCCTTATATGTTTCACTGTTTGCTAAATTTCTTTACATAACATTAACAGAGATACACGCTAACCCCCTTTAACTTCCATTTGTCTTTTGTGTACTAAATTTCACATCCAGTGAATGTGACATTCTTTTGTTAATTCCCAGCAGTGAGGTGATCATGGTTAATTACCACCAATTGTCCACCATTAGTGAGAGAGCCACCATTAGTTTTGATTAATACTTTGATTACAAAAATAGTAACAAGACTTTGGCCAAGTAAGTGTCAGAATGAAAAATTAACTTGCATAAAGAATTATGAGTAACTTATCTGTATCATATAAAAATAGTCTCCTACCCATTACATTTGTGTTTATCAAAAGATATTCTTCCAGTGTACTGCATTCTAACTATATTTGGATTAGAAATATATAGAATTACTATTGTTTAAGAATATAGCACAGTAGAGATAATTGGTTGTGTTTAGATCTTTATCTAGAAACTGCTAATTTTATTAACACTTTGTTATCTTAATGTCTTTTCTCCAGCAGGACCATAAATCTGTCAGCAGGACTAGCTTATTTTATCATTTAATTAGGCTTTACTGATTTTTCTCATTTGATTTTAAGTAGGAGTCAGTGGTTAAATTGGTTTTCTCCCACCAACTCCTCACAGTATGGAAATGTTTGACGTTTGCATTTTTCACAAATGATTTTTCACAATGAAATATTAGTTTTTGTAAAGTTGAAGAGTTGAATTGTTGTGTGCTGCATATACAAAAGATCTTTAAATACTCTTCTTGAAGAGGACTGGTCACATAAAAAAATAATGCTTGAATTATTGCTTAAAAATGTTAAAGGGCACCTTGTATTCCCCAAACAATTTATGCTCACTAGATTGAGCATAAGATTTTATCTATCCATTCTGCGAGCAAATTTATAGATTAGGAGAAAACCCTATTTTAAAAATAAGTTTTCCTCCCAACTGTCAGTCAGTGCTGAGACATTGACTGACAAGGGAGAGCAGAAAAGACCTCCCAAAAGGAGGTCCCTCTGCTTTCCTCCCATAGCAACTTTAGCGCATACATTGCGGTTGCTATGGAAAATTGCATGCTAACGTTTCTAACGCTGACTAGGGAGTATAGAAAAGCAGTGACATCACTCCGTTCCAACACTGGCAATGAAGCCAGCGTACCGACATCACTGACCAGGAGAGGTAGAGGACGGACAAGAGGTGAGTGTTACATGAAGAGTAACATCCACAAAGCGACACTCCTGGCTCACTAACTACTACAGTGCACTGTAGTAGTTATGGTACTTGGAGTGTTCCTTTAATGCGGCATTATCATTAAACGTTGGGGTGTGTGCAGATATATTTTGTTGACTACACATGAAATATATATAATTATTATTATTTCTACAAAGTCTACACAGGGATATAGTGTGCATGCAATGTGTGGTTTTTGGCTTTCTTAGAGTCAGTCATATATGAAACTGTTATTGAACCTCTTTATATAAAGCTGAATTTTATGTTTTATTGATACAGAAGAACCAAAAATCATGGTGTCACACTGTCTCTTACTAAAGGGATACAAAATTATTTTAAATTCTTGACTGCTACATTGGTAAGTAATACACTAGATTTCTCACCATGATGGCATTCATGTGGTAAATATATGGCTTTCTTTTTAATTCATTTCCTAATTGACACTTTAAAATAGACTTTTCATTCTGTAGTATAGTATTGGGCCATATATCCTGCCATAAAACATATGCTATAGTCTGGGGTTACTACGTCAGTTGGTTGATTTAGAAGCAAAGTAATAAAGTAATGTGGCAAGGTTTATGAACCTCTTCTTCTATAGCATGTTTAACCCCTTAAGGACAGAGCTTCAGAAGCTTGTCTTTCACTTAATGACAACGGCATTTTTTGCATTTTTTGCTATTTGCGTTCAACTGCAATTTGCATTTTACTAATTTATTGCACCGACACATATTATATACCGTTTTTTAAAGGACAGAAAGGGCTTTAATTTGATGTAACACATGTATATATAAATGCTTATTTATTATAAAAAAAAATACAGAAATATGCAAAAAAATGAATTTTTGTGTGTTTTTTTTTACAGTTTTTGCAATAATAATGTGTACATAATTAGTGCAGGTTAAGGAAAGTAATTAAAAATAAATTCATTTAGTTGTTCTGAATTACAGAATATATAATGTGTCTGGGATTTTCAGTTTTTTTTTGGTAGTTACAGGTCACAAAGCACAAGGAGTAAAATAAACTTTTTATGTGGAGCGATTTTAGAATTTGGTATGTTTGTCTTGTAAGCCTAATAGCCATAAAAGAAAACAAAATTGCCACACAAAAGTATATATTTATATAAAGTAGACACCACAGGCTATTTACCTAAGGTTGTTTTGACACTTTCTACGTAGCCATTTTACCGCCAACCTCTGCTAAATATTGGAGTAAAATTGTGTTTTTTGGGGGTTTTCGCACACAAACTTATAACAAAGAACTTCTCATGTGTATTTTGTAAATTTGGTGTGTGCTATTCCTGTACAAAGTTTTATTATGTGTTCAGTTACTTCTGCTGAGTACAACGGTACCCCCATTGTATGTCTTTGGCACTATTTCGTGAAGCTACAGTGCCATATAGGAGACCTGTCCTTTTCAGTATTCACAGTAGAATTTTGAGAGACGGATTTAATGAGCCTATGCTTCCATTTGGGGTATTATAGTAGTTTGACTGTTCAAAAAAACCCCACAAAGGCCTACCATTTGTAAAAGTAGACACTCCAGGGTATCTCGTAAGGTGCATATTGTGCCTTAACATGCCCCCATTTTTTTACCATTACATGCCAAAGTATGTGGTAAAAAATAATTTTGTGCATATTTTACATACGGATTGCATTTTTGCTGGCCATTTTGTATATTTCATGTGTGCCACTAAGTTCAAACCCCCCAAATTATGCTCAGCTAAGTCTTCTGAGTAAAAGGACACCCCCATTGTATGTCTATGGCACTATTTCGTGAAGCTACAGTGCCATACAGGAGACCTGTCCTTTTCAGTATTCACAGTAGAATTTTGAGAGACGGATTTAATGAGCCTATGCTTCCATTTGGGGTATTATAACAGTTTTACTGTTCAAAACACCCCACAAAGGCCTACCATTTGTAAAAGAAGACACTCCAGGGTATCTCATAAGGTGCATATTGTGCCTTAACATGCCCCCATTTTTTTACCATTACATGCCAAAGTATGTGGTAAAAAATAATTTTGTGCATTTTTTACATACGGATTGCATTTTTGCTGGGCATTTTGTATATTTCATGTGTGCCACTAAGTTCAAACCCCCCAAATTATGCTCAGCTAAGTCTTCTGAGTAAAAGGACACCCCCATTGTATGTCTATGGCACTATTTTGTGAAGCTACAGTGCCATATAGGAGACCAAGCCATATCAGTTTTGACCGAACTTTGAATTTTGACGCCGGGCCTATGTGCAATTTCCAAGCATCTTTGCAGGTTTTAAATTCAAACTACCCCACAAAGGCCTACCATTTCTTAAAGTAGACACCCCAGGGTATTTCAAAAGGCATATTTTGAACCTTAGCGTGGGATCATTTTTCCGCTAGCTTGTACCAGGTGTAGTGGTAATAAGCGTTTTTTCTGCCTTTTTGACACACAAAGTGAGTTTGCACAGTATATTTTGCAAACCTTATGTGTACTACCACTGTATAATACTTCATATGTTGCTCAGCTATGTCTGCTGAGTACAAAAATACCCCCGTATGTACCTTTGCCAGGTATATGTGGACATCGGAGGGGCACATTTGGGACAGAGCCATTCCATTTTTTTTCAAATTTTGAATTTTTACGCTGTGCCCATGTCCCATTTTAGAGTATTTTACCAGGCTATATAATCCAAATACCCCATAAAGCCATACCATTTCTTAAAGAAGACATCCCAGGGTATTTCAAAAGGCATATTTTGAACCTTAGCGTGGGATCATTTTTCCGCTAGCTTGTACCAGGTGTAGTGGTAATAAGCGTTTTTTCTGCCTTTTTGACACACAAAGTGAGTTTGCACAGTATATTTTGCAAACCTTATGTGTACTACCACTGTATAATACTTCATATGTTGCTCAGCTATGTCTGCTGAGTACAAAAATACCCCCGTATGTACCTTTGCCAGGTATATGTGGACATCGGAGGGGCACATTTGGGACACAGCCATTCCATTTTTTTTCAAACTTTAAATTTTTACGCTGTGCCCATGTCCCATTTTAGAGTATTTTACCAGGCTATATAAACCAAATACCCCATAAAGCCATACCATTTCTTAAAGAAGACATCCCAGGGTATTTCAAAAGGCATATTTTGAACCTTAGCGTGGGATCATTTTTCCGCTAGCTTGTACCAGGTGTAGTGGTAATGAGCGTTATTAAATGTATTTTTTTACTTTTTAAAACTTTTTTTACTTTTTAAAACTATTTTTTAAACTTTTGTTTTGATTATTCATTTTTTTAAAGTTTCCTAAACTTTCGTAAAACTTTTTTTTACAGATTTAAAATTTTTCTAAGCTTTTTTTTTACGTTAACCCCTAACTAGCAGTAAGCAGCACTAACAGTAAATTCCCCATTTTCCCATAACTCCCACCCACCCCAGCTAGCAAAATATTTAATTATACAATATTTAAATTAGTTAATTAAATAAATTTAACCCCTGAGGGTTAAAAAATAAATAAAAGTTAATCGTCAGGGGTTAAAAAAAAAATTAGAACAGTATAATACTGTGATCTGTATTTTGATCACTGTAGGCAGTGATCGACTGGCAGGGAAGGGGTTAATTTTTATTTGGACTGGGTAAAGGGTTTATTTTTTTACATTTTTTACTTAAATGTTATTAAAACTTTTTTTTTAACTTAATTTTTTAACTTTTTAAAGCGTATTTTTAAACTTTTTTTAACGTTAACCACTAGTTAGCGTAATACTAAATCCCCCAATTCCCCACTAACTTCCACCCTCCCCAGCTAGCTAAATTTATAATTTTAAAATATTTAAATTAATTAATTAAATAAATTGAACCCCTGAGGGTTAAAAAAAAAAAGAATTAACCCTCAGGGGTTAAAAAAAAAATCAGATCTTAGTAAAATGTAATCCCTGCCAATTGATCACTGTAGTCAGTGATCAATTGGCAGGGAAGGGGTTAATTTTTTATTAAAATGGGTAAAGGGGGGGGGATTTTAATTTGACTATATTTTCTTTCCACCAGGGGGCAGGATCACTGAAGATCCGGCTCCCTGCACTTCACACAGAACCAGGAAGTGCAGGGAGGCGGAGGTGAGTATAGAGAGCACATGTGCCCGCTCTGGCATGCTGTCAGAGCGGGCACATGTACTCTGACAGCCCGATCCGGTGCTCCCGGTCTGCCTCTAATGCAGAGGCAGACCGGAGCACCATTAACCCCGCGATCGCCGCGATTGCGGCGATCTGGGGTTAATTTTAACGGGTGACAGACGAGGTCCGTCACTCGTCATTAACGCATTCCCCTGAGTGACGGACCTCGTCCGTCACTCGTCGTTAAGGGGTTAATGTGGTTTCCTTAGTGTATACACATTTAGCTTTTGATGTGTGTCTTTGCATACAAATACAAGAAAATTGGTATACTTTTTCCTTTATTAGTACATAACTGCCTCCATTACCTGCCTACCTTGCGGGACAGAGGACTGTTGGCACCTATGTTAATAGTGATATATGTTCGTCAGCACTTAATTTTAAAACAAGCTACACAGCCTAAACACATATCTAGTAACAGTATGCGCACAAGAGGGTATTAAAGGGACAGTATAGTCTCCCAGACCACTTCAGCACAATGAAGTGGTCTGGGTGCCAGGTTCCTCAGGTTTTAACCCTTCAGATGCAAACATAGCAGTTTTATAGAAACTGCTATGTTTACATTGCAGGTTTAAGACAGCCTCTAGTGGCTGTCTTCTGGACAGCCACTAGAGGCGCATTTGCGACGCTGGAGGCATATTATGCCTCCATCACGCAGAACAGAGCGTCCATAGGAAAGCATTGAGAAATGCTTTCCTATTGACAGCTTGAATGCGTGCGCGGCACTTGCTGCGCATGCGCATTCGGCTCCGCTGACGTCGGCAGAGGGAGCTGAAGGCGGCGGGGGAGGAGAGGTCAACAGCGCCAAGGGTGCCCGGCGCTGGAATAAGGCAAGCTGCTGAAGGGGTTTTAACCCCTTCAGCGCCACAGGAGGGGGACCCTGAGAGTGGAGGCACCCTCAGAGCACTATAGTGTCAGGAAAACCGCTTTGTTTTCCTGACACTAGTGATCCTTTAATTATACACGGCTATTTCCTTCATTTACCTCCTCCTAAAGATATATCCATGAATCCATGATGTTTACAATTCACAGTGTAATATCTCAACAATATTTCATCCAACAGTTCTTGATCTTCTCAACTGCCTCTACCTTGCTGCTGAGCATTCAAGAATGTACCTAGGCATCTAGCCCACAGAACCCCTAGAAAACTACTGAACCCAGCAGAGTTTATTGTGCCTAGGGCACCTGCTCTCAGTGCACCTCTACTGATGTGTCGCTGTGCTCCATAAAGAGAGGGTTCTTTTTTCTATTCTGGTCATATATCAGGGACACATGTCTAGTACATTTTTCATACTTTAACAACTAAGTTATACCTCAATGTTCTTTCTGTTAATGATTATCACAGTGTTATCATTCCTGAAATGAGATAGAAATTCCATTTACTGCTACAAGAATAAAAGCAACTTCATGATCCAGGTATTACCACCTTTCTCTCTCAAAAATGCTTTCTCATACTCCAAAGGAACACAGACAGAGCATTTTGCTTTTTCGAAAACTAAATTAAATACTTGTTCAGACTTTGGACCACTATTACACACAGTTTTTCCAAAAAGTCTTTAAAGTTGCTTGGGCCCCAAGACAAAAATAACAAACAAGGAATTCTTTCCAACTGCTGGATTTGAAACTTTTCCTTTTTACACGTTCAACTGGCATTGTGCTAAACACCTCTCTGACCAGGGAGCTTCTTCACCTGTTGTCAATAATAAACGACCATCAACTTATTAGAAACATATTGCTTGACTGAATCATACAAAATAGTGTTAGTTCTGTCTCTACACGGTATCTATGTTACATTAAAGAAGGCTCTCGTCCTTGTCGGAGTGAACACGTTTCCTCTGTCAAAGTACATACTGCTTACTTTGAGTGTAGTGTAAAGTTCTTGGTGTTATGATTGTCGAGTCCTTAGTTCTGCTGTTGTAAGTTTTATTTTTCAGACTGTCTTGCTATTTGGAATTGCTCATTTCAATGGAAAAATGTAAGTTAGTGATTAGTATTAGTAGCAACAATTTGCCCTCAATGCTGGTTCTTAGGTTTTCCTGTGTTGCCAATAATTACATATTCCTGCTTGAACCCAAGGGCCCCTCATGCCTCCATAAATATAGCAAAATCTTGCTGTATTCAAGCCTGAAGCTGTAACTCTGCATGCTGTTAGACTCAGAAAAACAAGCAGTCTGCTGACATCATCAGAAGTGGTGGCCTGATCCAATCACAGTGCTTCTCCATAGGATTGGCTGAGACTGACAAAGAGGCAGATCAGGGGCAGAGCCAGCATTATTCAAACACAGCCCTGACCAATCAGCATCTCCTCATAGAGATGAATTGAATCAATTAATCTCTATAAGGAAAGTTCAGTGTCTACATGCAGACGGAGGAGACACTGAATGTTTGGATGCATTTTAGGCAGCCATGACTCAGGAAGGATCTCTAACAACATCTTAAGAGTGGCCAGTGAGGTATCACTAGGCTGTAATGTAAACACTGCTTTTTCTCTGAAAAGACAGTGTTTACAGCAAAAAGCCTGAAGGGAATGATTCTACCCACCAGAACAAATGCAATAAGCTGTAGTTGTTCTGGTGGCTATAGTGTCCCTTTAACCCCTTAAGGACCAAACTTCTGGAATAAAAGGGAATCATGACATGTCAGACATGTCATGTGTCCTTAAGGGGTTAAAGCACCATTTTCAAAAAAATCTTTCTAAGAGGAATTTGAGGTGTTCCCGTTTAAAATTAGAAAATGATTGTATGGTTTATTATTTTTATACTTTTTTGTATCCTAGAATATATAATTTATTGTACTCAGTAAATGCTGCATGTTAGATGCTTCTGACAGGTATGAACAGTTTTTTTTGTTTTTTTTTTGATCTTATCTACAATTTTTCTCCAAGACATTGGTTGTCATTAATAGAAAGCAGCATGTGTGCATCCTGCAAACTCATTTCCTTATTTAAAGTGGGCATCCTTCCTTTAGTGTAATAGGCTTCCTTTCTCTATACAGAAGTAAGGATCAAGTCTTTGTATGCTCTTAAAGGCACATCCCTGCCAATTGACCTTTTGTCCCAAGTCACCAAGATGCATTGTTTGGACATTTTAGTACAGCTTCATAATGTGTTGCATTGAACACATTTGTACTGATGGTGTTTTGGGAATGATTAAACATTTTCCTGTTTTACTGCAGAGGGGCAGTTACATATTTCAGATATCGTATTGTGTCCTCTTTTTTTTTTTAAAGTGTCTATTCCAACAAAGTCATAATTATCTGATATATATGTTGTAAATATAATTGCAGTACTTAGGAAAGTACACAGCTCAAATATGTGTATATTTAACTCCTGCTAAACTACCAGGGAATTTTAATCCCCACAGGACTACCAGTGATTACAGCACCCCCCTTCCTTGCATGAAATATAAGCAGTGGAGATGCAAAATCATAGAGCACCCATATACTCACATTACACACAGTCCACACCTCCTACACACATTACACACAACTGACAATCCCCCGCACACGTCACACAGCCAGTACACACCACACACGTCACACACAGCCAGTAAACATCACACACAGCCAAAACACTTGCATACATTACATAAGCCAATACACCAATTACACACCACACACACACATACTAAACACAGTTACACACACCAGATTGCATTGCAATCACATGATTTAGCAGACACTGAACTGCTGGTACAATATTTGCTTTCTTATATGTTTCTTTAGTAGAAACCCAGATACTTACTATGTTGCAAATTACTGTACTATATGGCACCCTCGTTGGTTCTCAACCATTGGGTCCTTATGAATATCTCATGGGCGTTACCAGTGGGACTTCCTAAAATATTGTAAGGCCCTAAGCAATTGCCTAGCTTACTATAGTAGTATTCTCTACAATTCCAAAAAGAATCAGTAAGCTCCATATCTTCTCCACCTGGTTGATCTTCAGACATACTCTGTTTAATAATAATGAATAATATGCAAATGGTACAAACAATACACATAGACCTCATAAGTAATTTGTGATCTAGCTAAAATTCTAGATAAATTCACACAACCTCCCTCACCCCAAAATTCAAAAAATATTTAAAGTCTCAGATCCAAGTACCAGTGAGAAGTGGGGGAGGGGGTAACAGTACTTAGTTCCAAGTGTATTGTCTAGTGAAGATAGTTCATACGTGGTTCACTGAGTTACTGTTATAACTAAAGACTGGGTTTCCAAGCAAATACTGTCTATGTAATTGGGTCTCTCTCCAAACATTAAGATCCAAGTGCTATGTGGGCACTCTGTTGAAGTATAGCTCAGGCCTGTTAGTTTAATATATTTTCCCACTTAAGTTTATATGGAAACTTGGCTTGCATATTTCGTATCTTGCTTAATTGAAACCTAATTGGTTAATTGATAATGTAAAATGCAATATATTTTACTAGCTCATTCTTGTGGATTTGCACAAGTAGTTAAGATTAATAAACAAGAGGCTATTTAAAACAATACATTTAAAAAAATCCCTCAATATCTACTTTTATTTTGGTTTATCAATTCTGTGTCTCACTTTCTAGATAATTATGTATTTTTTTATGACATTTGCTGAGTCAGAGAATCATAATGCTGTGGACGAATGTACATAAATGAGTGCTTCTGTTTTGCTGCAAATGTACAGTGCCATTCGGAGTCTATGCTGTTATAAACATAATTGGTAGAGATAATCAGTTTTTTGTTGTCTCGTTCTACTTATTCAACCTAAAATAAAACCCATGCACTAAATTATAAATTGAATTATGGTGAAATCTCTCATGTAAGTATGTGGGGTGGTAGGGATATTTAATGGAAAACTATAGTGTCAGGAATACAAACATGTATGCCTGACACTGTAGTGCAGGAATCACTATTTAGGTTCCCAACCTCAATCTCCTCTGGCTGGATCCGCCTCCATGGCTGAGATCATCAATCTTTATGATCTCCGCAAATCCAATGCTTTCCCATTGGAAAACACTGGGAGGCTATTGCATATGCACAACAAAATGCAGCGCTTTGATCCAATACATCTCTATGGGGAACTTAAGCGCCTCCATGCAGAGCATGATAGGAAGCACCTTGTCGATCATACCTTGTTATTGGAAGTCTACTACTTTACCATCAATTAAGGAAGCATTGATTTTAGTGCTCGATAACAAAAGGTATGAACTGGTGTTGCGGCAACCCTCACCTCAAAAAGTGAATTTGCAGTTTCATTGGGACTCCTGGGAAAATGATAGAGCAAAGAATTTCTCCTGTAGACAATTCCACACACCCTGTTACATATTGATATACAATATATTTAGACATATAATTGATTAGATTTTGTCTAGAAAAAAAAAATTCTACTATTTTATTATTATACATTTGGATAGTATCCGTCCCCTCCCTTTTTTGTTTCTTTTTGATCATTATATTTTCTCCCCCCATTCCCTTCTTATTTCTACTTGTTTCTATTGTTAAATGTTGATTTCTTTATATACCAAATTAATGTGAATTTTTTTTTTTTTTTTATAAATACTGTTCAATAAAAATAGTTTGAAAAGGATGCACCTTTCAGTGACTGCCACTAGCGGTGTTCCTAGGCAGTAAGATACACACTGCCTTTTCTCTGACAAGTTAGTGTTTACAGTGCTAAGACTGCAGGGACATGCTATAGATACAACATTAAGCGGTAGTAATTCTGGTGACTATATTGTGCCTTTAAACTTAACATAATGGTTGAGTTAAATGCAAGCACGTGTATATTAAGTGTTTGAGCAGCAGAAAGAGAGGGGGAAATTAAACTAGTTGTTTGGTGTATTCACATAATCCATTTAATAAATATCCTGCCTAACATTTGTTGGGATGCCATTGTTTTCCAAGGTAGCTTAGAACTTTTTAGTGACTGTTGGATCAAAGTATTTTCCATAGGTCATGTCAAATCCAGGTTACATCAGATACTTTCACCGCATGATGTAATCATATAACTAGTCCCATGTTTAACTCATTTTGGACATTAAAGGCGCCTATAGATGTTAGCCAAATACACTTGCTTGGCTAAACCAGCCATGCTAGGCATGAACATAAGCACTAGCACCTTGTTATTTACTGGATAACTTGGAGACTGGAGGGTAAGGCAGGAGAGAAATAAGGTAAGGTCAGGGACTAATGAAAATATATGGTTTAATTGGGCAAACTAGATATGCCAGATGGTTCTTATCTGCTGGCATATAATATATTTCGGCAAACTGAAAGCGCTTGAGTTTGTTTTTGGATGAGAGTAGAGGACTTTTTTCTTGAAACTTTTCCAAACCATTTGTGGTGATGTAGGTAACGTCTGATTGTAGTTTTTGATACTTTCTGACCCCAAGACGCAACTAACTTATGCATTTCTCTAGCTGTGGAGATCTTTGGAGATTTTTTTCTGCCATTTTCTTTACAGTGCGTTCAGACGATATAGGCACACGTCCTCTTCAAGGTTGATTTATAACATTTCCAGTTGACTGGAACTTCTTAATTATTGCCCTGATGGTGGAAATGGGATTTTCAATGCTTTTGGTATTTTCTAATAGCCACTTCCCATTTTTTTTTTTAAAGCTCAACAACCTTTTGCTGCAAATTACAGCTATATTTTATACCCATTGTTATGAATGACTAAGGGAATTTGGCCTATCCGTTACCTTACATTGATAATCCTGTGAAACAGGAAGTTATAGTTGAACAATTTCCTGATCCTAGTCACCCAGGTGTACTAATTTAAAATATAAATGGAAATATATTTCAAATATATTTTTTTCTCATATGAAATCATAGGGTTGCAAATAATTTTGTGTATTTTTTTTTTTTTTTTTATATAGAAGATCAAAAGGTTAAACAATAAAGACAAATTTTCAAAGCTTTCTTTGCTCATATACCAAAGGTGCCAATATTAGTAAAGGGCACTATACTATATCAATTATATCCTTACATATTCTGTTTGTGCAAAAAAGCATCCAATCTAATTTTAAAAATGATCTATAGAATTTGATAAGACAACCTCTTTAGTCAGAGAATTTCACATCTCTGCTGCAAGCGAAAATGCCTTTCTTCCAGTCTCAATGGGTGACCTCTTGTCTGTTGTATCCTCCTGCTATTGAGCAGGTTAGCACATAGTGGTTTATACTGATCCTGTGCATGTTTGTATAGTGCTATCATATACCTTCTGAGGTGCCTTTTTTCTACAGAAAACAAATCCAGTTTTTCTAGCCTTTATCCCCCTTACTTATTTTGTAACTCACCTCTGCACTTTTTCTAGTTTAGAAATATCCTATTGAATTTGATCACATAAATCAATACCCTTTTTATATATGACAGCACCTGACTATCTTTCGGAATGGTAGAGCGGAATTGCATACTGTTGCCTAGTTTGTGATCTATTATTATTATTATTATTATTATTATTATGTTATTATTTATAGAGCTCCAAAAAATTCTGCAGCGCTTTACAATAGGTGGACGAACAAACATGTAGTTGTAACCAGACAAGTTGGACACACAGGAACAGAGGGGTTGAGGGCCCTGCTCAATGAGCTTACATGCTAGAGGAAGTGGGGTAAAGTGACTCAAAAGGTAGGGATAGTATTAAACTAATGACAGTTGCAAGAGAGGAATCAGTCAGAAGCTATTAACAGTTTGATTGATACGCTTTTATGAAGAAGGTGTTTTTTTTAATGATTTTTTGAAGGAGTGGAGACTGGGTGAGCATCCAATGGAGGAACGAAGTGAGTTCCATAGGAACGGTGCAGCCCTCGAAAAGTCTTGAAGGTGAGCCTCAGAGGTGGGAGTACGGACAGAAATAGACGTAAGTCTTCAGCAGAGCGTAAGAGCTTAGACGGCACATACTTGTGTATTAGGGAGGATAGATAGGTGGGGGCAGCATTAAGTAGATATTTTAAAACAATAACCAGAATTTTAAATTGAGCCCTGTATCTTCCAGGAAGCCAATGTTGGGGACTGACAGAAGGGTGAGGTGTGGGCGGACAGGAAGATGAGCCTCGCCGCCGCATTCATTATGGACTGTAATGGCACAAGTTGAGAGCACATAAGAGCACTGAGAAGCAGATTACAGTAGTCAAGGCGAGAAAGGACAGTGTTCTCAAGTCCTTTTCATTTAATGTTATCCCTAACTTAACCCATTTAATGTATAACTGGCTTGTGGGTTCCTCATTCCAAAATGCATGACTTTACATTTACCCGTATTGAATCTCATCTCTCTGCCCAGTTCCCCAATTTATCCAAATCCCTCTGTAGTGAACTTATGTCATGTTCAGACTGTATTTTCCTACCTAGTTTTGTGTCATCTACAAACATCGAAAAATGACTTGAAATGCCCAGTTTAGATAATTTATAAACCGATTAAAGCGAATTGGACCCAGGACAGAAGCCTGAGGCACTGCATTTACCATTTTTATTCAATTGGAATATTTTTCATATACAACTACTCTCTGCACCCTATCTTTAAGATAGATCTTTAAGTGTTCTTTTCCAAGATCATGATTTTTCTTCTAAACTAATTTCAGTTTTACTAGTGACCTTTTGTGTGGACCTATATCAAATGCCTTAGAGAAATCCAAGTATCTACTGGATAACATCTACTGAATCACCCTGATCTATATTTCTGTTATGTCTTCACAGAATACAATTAAATTACTTTTGCATGACTTGTTTTTTATAAAACCATCTTGATACCTGCTAATTAAATGTTTGTTCAAAATTAGTTCTTCCCTTCTCTAATATTTTTCCCTACTAGCCCTTCAACTATTTCCCCAACCACATATATTAAGCTCACGGGTCTGTAGTTTCCACAGCAAGAGCTATAGACCCATCTCCCTCATCAAATGTCATGTGAAACTTTTTGCCAAAATTCTTGCTAACCGTCTGGAACCTTACCACCCAGTTTTGATACGGATCAGTTGGGTTTTGTCCCATGCCGTGAGGCAAGATGTTATAACATATGCTCACTCCAACGTAATGCCTGTTCTATAGGCTCTAGTAGCAAGCACATGCATTCATGTTTCCATTACATAAACTGGTTATTGAGTTTGGCTTGTAGAATGACTTCTCCAATCCTGACATTGGCTTGTTTAACTGCTCTGTCATTATTCTGTACAAATTGACCTCTGCTTGTCTCTTGACCATTCTACCTGTGTTTCATATGTTAACCCTAACACATCCAAGGACCAGTATGTTACACTTTCTATGAGCTGTCCTAGATTTGCGTGTTGGGATAACTTCATATCTTGACAGAGGTAAAAAGTTAAATGATCTGAATAATTATTTGGAAATTTATATTGTTACTCAATTAGAATTGCCAAGTCAACCATGTTTTTGTGGATACTGCCTTGGGATTCATTTACTTCAGCATTTCTTGTTGATAAATGACTCACTTTAGTAAACATGGGAATTGCCATTTCTCCACGGTTTTGTCCATCCAGACAAAATCTGATGTTTAGTGAAGAACCCTGTAAATTATGTTAGATTTTAGTTTGTAAAATGGCGTAAAATAGCAACTGTACACACAAGTTATAATCTTATGACTACCATCCCACCCTTTCTCTCTACATATTGTTCAGTAGCTAAAATAGCAACATGCTAGTTCCCTCTTTCCTTCCCTACATCCACTAGCTATTTCTTGGTTGTACAGTGATCCTTAGCAACCCATTGCTTTTTTCCTAATAAATAAAGAGAGCCCTGTATTAATAAATAAGCTATTATGACTCATTTATATATACTGCTTAGGCAGTATATCTTCTAAGAAAGTTCCTGTAAATTAACCAGAAGCTTGTACTGTGATTGATTCAATCTGTGCATAATCTTTACTTTTCACATCATTGACAATATCACAGCTATATCTATGCAAATGGAACCTGCCACAAGTTTGCTGGGGAAGCTGCTTTGACATATGATGCTCATGTGACAGGAACATTTGGGAAGAGCAAACTCCTTCCTGGTAGCATTTTGATTAATGAAGGAAATGTCTTTCAGACAGATGAGGTTTGAAAGGGTGTGAAGAGACCTCCACCTGACCTAAAGGGAATTGATATATTCACACACCAGGAGGTCCTTAAAGCAAACCAGGTGGTGTGCATTTGACTTGGTCTGCCTTTAACTTGCTCTGCTGTGCATTGTAAACTTACTCCAATAAATTTCTATAGTGGTTAACACCATAAATGTGTCATTGGGCGAGTACTAAATATAATGTCATGCCGCAAAAAACATTCTTTTACATGCACGTCCACTGTCTTTCCCTTTTTTATTTCTTTGGAATAGTTAGTAAATAAAAATATCCTTTGGGATACAAACACGTGGATCCCAAGAAGAGCTTTTGTTCATCTGGATCTCATGTAAAACATTTTTATTACATTGTAACGAACTTGCCAAATATTTGCACTTGTTTTTTTTAAAAGATGAATTCAATATAGAATGCTCTATTACAGGTTAATAAACACGGCATGCATTTTATTCTTGTTTTTGAATGAACGGTTATTTGGTTATTGCACAAGATAATTTAACAAATGATAAACATTACCTGTTTAGTGAAAGATTTTTCCTTCCTTTCTTCCATTTTATTCTCCTTAATTTTTCTCCTCTTTCTTCCTCATTTTCTTTTTTTTTTCCTGTCACAATATTTATACTAAAGGAGATTAGAAACCACAGATGTTTTGTTATTTTTGCTCCCCCCCCACCCCCCCCTCTAATCTGAATTAAGTTACAAAAGCACATTTTATGGCTAATTTGGTTTCTATTTGAAATATCTATAATATCTATAATATAAACTATTTTGTATGTTTTATATGTACCACTAATTCAGCTTCCTAACATACATTTAAAATTTGAAAATGTATATAAGAAAACTCCCTGTAAATATACAAAACATATTGAATATTCTACAATACTTATGTATTAGTTCAAACCCTATTGACTACAGATATATATATCGTATGATCATTCTAAATGGAGATATGTGTATCAACGACTTTCCGAACTTGTTATTTTGTTATCTATTACTTTTTAAGTAACAATGTTACATAAGCATTGACATATAATCATGAACTATTTAGGTGCCATACTAAATCATTTGGCTTTGCTTGTTGAAGGGAAAACTTTATATTGAAAGGTTTATGTGTGTATGTGCATGATGGTTGTCATTCCTTGCAGAGGTGTCTGCTTTGTGTAATGGGCCTATCAATGTGTCAATGCAAAATGATTCATCACCCCATGAACACTGAGGAAAGAGTTCTGCCAATTTGTAAAATCTGACTCCTCCTAATCAGTGCAAGGCAACAGGATGTAAAGTTCCTGCCCTACACCTGATTAAAGCCAAATGTACAGAGAACAGCTGGGACACATGGGAAGTGGAAAGCTTCTCTCAGCTGGAGATAGGCAGCACAATAAAGACAGAGCTCTCAGTCCTGCTAATTCTGCGTCTTAACCACAGAGTTTAGAATCATGTCATCAAAAGTCTAAAAGTGTTTATCTGTTTTACTAACCAGTGGTGCATACGATTCTCAGTGAAGATCTTCTAGTATATCACACCCCATTTTTGTGACAGAATAGTCACCACGGAGTGCCACATTTTTCACTGTGATGTCCAGGCAGTATCTGCCACCTGTCCCATTTCCTTAATCAAGGCGCTCACTTTATCTCAAAACCCATCTGTTTGGAGAAACATTTGGTATTTTTCTAAAGGGCCACTCCGATAGAGCACTTCAGCTTGCTTGGAGTATCCCATAATAATGACAGTTTATAAAAGTGACAATTTTTACTAGAAATCTGCACTTTTATAAATAATTAATAGAACCCCCATTTCTTCCTGCTTCAGTTAGCTCCCCTGCCTCCACCATGGACACCTCAGACCAGCATCCAGACCTCAGATCAGTATGCTGTTCATGCGCTTGCACAGAGGGAGCCCTTCAGAGGCTTCTCCCTGAGAATCCTCTGGTTGGCTATTTCCCTGTGAAGTGACCCCCAATGAATACATGCATGGAAAGAGAAATTGAACAGCCCAAAAATTATAGAAATATTTAATTGTGAGACGACCATATCTGATCTGAGGGTTCATTTTCATGGAATGCAATTGAATGTAGATTGCATATGAATATTGATACCCTGATGTGTATTGATGGAAAATGCTTGCTGTTGTGATCGGACCATGCCTTTTTACAAGTGTGACAGGAAAAGTGCACAGAAACAAACAAAATTTAAAAGAAGATGGCTGCAGTAAAGTCTTGAGAAGAAAACAGGGAAGATGTCTAGCATCTGATAGTTCACACACTTCAGGCAGCTATTGATTAAAGTTTTTTTGCAAACAAGTAATAATATGAGTGCTCTTTTTAAAGAGAACATACAGTCCTGCAAATAATCTTTTTTTTTTTTTTTTTTTTTGAGATCATAAGATGAATGCGAGAAAAATGCAGCATTAATATATTTTACTGCGAGACACAGTCTTTGCAGCTGCCCACTCCACATTCGGAAATATTGCACACTCCCCCAATCAAATTCTTTCAATGAGAAGCATTAAATGAAGAACAGTCTGTTATAGTGGTGGAAGCACCCTCTAGTGGCTGTCAAGATAATAGCGGTGGAAGCACACTCTAGTGGCTGTCAGTAAGATAGCCACTAGCGGCGTGTTTAGCCCTGCAATGTGAACGTTGCTGCATCTACCAAATGCAATGTTTTACATTACAAGACTAAAACTACAAGGCCACTGCACCAAGACCACTTCATTGAGATTAAGTTTTCTGGGTGCATACTATTGTCCTTTAAAAAAAAAATGTGCAATAGCATTTGTTCCCTTGATAGACAGGATCTATATATTCCTGCAAAGGTATTTATGGATATAAATGCTTTCAAATTAAAACTGACACTGTGACTCATAGTTTGCGTTATTTTAAATCAGATGTGCGGAAGCATTTGGCAATAAAATGCCTTTATATCCAAATTCTTATTCCCTGTACTCACTGTATAAAGAACAGCTATGGGGAAAGTTCTATTGACATAGCAGTATTTTGGAGCATTCCATTGGTTTCATGGAGTATAACACCACTGTTTTTAAAAAAAATTGTCTCAAAGTTACTTATTCTAAGTAAACCCCATTTTGTCTTTCTGGTCACCAAAAAAAAAGATTCATATTTCTGTAATATCTGAGTTCTAAGGTCTGAGTGACAAAGTAAAGATATTTTCATGTTGAGCATTTCTCAATGGAGAATGAACCATTGGAATTTACTGACTGTCTGCAGGAATAGATAAAAACAAAGAGCTGAGCAAAACTAAAAGCTGCATTAGTCAACTTGTTTCATCCTCATTTAGAATATAGCTGGGATTGAGATCATCATAACCGGCCAGAAATTCCACAGGTAATGATAAACTAGTGACAGCACTGTATGCTGCACTGTACTTTGCAGGCTTCGTTGGACAATAATCAAAAACTATGTTTATTCCATAACTTTCATTTACATATATTTTTCAACTCCTATAATTGTTTAAATCTGGAGCATTAATCAAAGCATTACAGTTTCCTAAAAGCAGATTTGTTTTATCTTTTTAATATTGTAAGAATTTCAATTTGATGGTACTGTAATTCTATTTATCCATGTAGAAGACTATAGTGTTCTCCAATAATTTGTATACATCCCTGTGTAGCTGTGCTAACATGGAAGAGCTTAGAGTTCAGTCAAGAGGCAGAAATTATGGAATGTGGCATCCTTATTTATGACAACGAGCCCTTCAGGAAAATCCCAGTTAAGAAAAGACCATTTGGGCTCATAAATCATCGATGTGAAATGGAGGCCTGTTTTCATTTTCATGATTAACAATGGATCTGACTAATATGCAGCCCCTCTGAGTCTAGTACAAGTCCACAGATTATGTCTCTAAGGGGTGAAAAAACATTTCCTGATATGAAAGAGCGTCAATCACCATTAAGCGGTTATGGGTGGGAATGGTTTGAGAAATGACTATCTATGCACATTAGTTTAGCAACATTCCATGTGAATATAGACTATTTTCAATGTAAAAAAATAACTTACTGAGAAGTGTATTTCTAAATCTTTTAAGTCTTGATATGTCTTTCTGGTCTCTTACGATCAACGTTATAACGTTAAGCTTTAGGGGTGGGTAGCAGTCTGGGAAGGGTTTCTGGGATAAGTCCAAGTCTGACTGCTTGACATTGTAGAGTATTAATACCACACATAAAGCACAGGTGGCATTGGCTATGTTATGACGAATACCTCCTGCCTTACCACCGAAAACACTGGACATATGAAGAAATGTCATGATTGCTACATGCTAATACAATATGTTTTAAAATGTGCTGACGTATGGACCATGGAATGAAGGCTGTTACTTTTCAGGATTTTCACATTTAAATATCCTATATGTTATGCTGATTATATTTTTGTGTAATTGACAATGTGTATGGTTTCAGCCTCACTTTACTTGAACAATAAACAAGTATCCATTGCAGCTCTATATGGATATAAACTAGCCAATATGCTGCGCTAAAGTATAAACTGAACAGAGAGATAACATTGCCTTGTTGATTGACATACGATAATATAAATAGCTGTAGTAATGTGGATTGGCAGGATGTCCCTAGTTAATATGGGTTTGTAGGAAAACTTCTATTCACCTCTCCAGGGTTGGTTGTGAGTAGAAGAGGTTGTAGTCAAAGGGAAATGCATGTTGGATAACAAAAAAAAAAAAGATTTTTTACACTGGCTTAGTCCATCCCCATTTATGGTAGTTTACAGACTGTCTCTTTAATACAGTATGACATTTATTGCTTTTCCTTCTGTAATACTAATGATTTCTTTGTAACACTGGATTCTTTTTTTTTTTATCTTGTATCCTTGATTTATTAACACCATTGTTTAATGAAAATAATTAAAATTGTGATTTCAGACTACAGGTCGACTATCCCATTTGTAATGATTTGGGAAGCAATGCATTGAAGTGGATCTGGTCAGCCTGTCTAGTTGTCTAGGTGTACCTATTAAGCACTTAGTGACCAGATCGTTTTTCAATTTTCTTACCGTTAAGTACCAGGGCTGTTTTTACATTTCTGCAGTGTTTATGTTTAGCTGTAATTTTCTTCTTACTCATTTACTGTACCCACACATATTATATACAGTTTTTCTTGCCATTAAATAGTCTTTCTAAAGATACCATTATTTTCATCATATCATTTACTATAAAAAAAAATATGATGAAAAAATTTAAAAAACACACTTTTCCGAAAAAAAATCTGTTACACATCTACAACTGCCAAAAAACGCCCATGCTAAATAGTTTCTAAATTTTGTCCTGAGTTTAGAAATACCCAAAGTTAACATGTTCTTAGCTTTTTTTGTGTGTGCAAGTTATAGGGCAATAAGTACAAGTAGCACTTTGCTGTTTTCAAGCCATTTTGTTTTTTTAAAAATTAACAAATGTTACATTGTAACACTGATATTTGTCAGGAATCCCTGAATAACCCTTCACATGTATATATTTTTTTAAGAAGACCACCTAAGGTATTAAACTTGGGGTATTTTGACTCTTTTCATGCAACCATTTTATTACCATTCCTATTTGGGATATTTTTTTAAGCCGGCCAATGTAATTTACCCCCATCAAACCATATATTTGTGAAAAGTAGACACCCTAGGATATTTCAAATGATGGCATTTTAACACTTTCCATGCACTTATTCTACCACCAGTCTTTGTCAAACTTTTGGGTAGTCATTTTTTCTGTTATTTTTTCTCTCACATTGTACTTTAGACATGGATTCTCAGTTCCTGTTATGTGTTACTGACAAAGAACACCCCAATATGTATTCAGCAACATCTCCTGGGTACAGTGATACCACCTATGCATAGGTTTGTTGGGTTGTTTGGGGGAGGTGCAATGCCTAACCTCTGACATGTGTTTTTCAAATTTGCCTATATTCTTTTTGGGGGCCTTTTTACATATCCCAATGTATTTTCTTGCCATGAACGTGAATATGCCATGAATATTTGAAAAGTTGACAACCCAAGGTATTGTATATGGAAGGTTTTGATGCCTTTGATGCAACTGTTGTAGCCCCAAAAAATTGGAGAAAATGTGTGGTGGTAATTTTTCAATTTGCATTTATACACACACATTTGTGTGTGATTTAGGGGAGCCTGTTGGTTATTGCAAGAAAACACTCCAGGTTGTTTTCTGCAAGGACAGTCTCAGCATTCGTATTAACGGATGATCATACGAACCAGCTGAGTAGGAATCACTCCTCTTGCCGAACGGACCACTGATTGGACGAACGAAGGAAGGACCTGCCCTATAAACATGGAAGTCAGATGGACAAAGTACGGTATGCTGATTGAAAAAGCCTGCACAGCGGGCAAAACGCGCCTCGGATGCCAAGATGATTTTATTATTTTACTTTTATGTAGATATTTGTTTTTATCTCCAATTTGGAGCACTTTTATATTTTTTTTGTAATTAATACAAGTTTTGAGAAGTTATCATCCTCTTGGACCATCTGTTCCATGCTGATCCATATTTAAAGGGGGTCCCTTGCCACTCCTCATATTGGCAAGTAAAAGCACAAACTCGGAGCCAGTCATTTATGGGTTCCAGAATCAGGTGAACAACTTTTATTTCACTTTTAAAGTTGGAATCCTAGAAGTTCATTACCATCTGCACTATCTTCTGCTGCTTGTTTGTCTTCCATGTACACTCACTCTACTCTGACTTACGAAGGGGACACACAAGAAGGTTCCTGTTGCTACCTTAAAGGCACAGCAAGCACATATGTTCAGAGCCATAATGTCTAAAAGGCTCTTGATTTGTGAGCATATATTTCTCTAACTTACAGTGTGCATACCAGTTGTTTGTAGCAGTATTGTACTATCACATGTTTCTCTATTTTTTTGTCTTTTTCGGCTACCTATGAGAAACTTCCCATATTGTATGGGTAAGCCTTTTTTCTAGCACTGCACTATTCCACCATGTGTGTATTTAAGGGGATTACCATCTAAACCTAATTTTCACACTAAGTGATGCTTATCTACCCATCTTTCTTGTCTCTGTACTTAACTGCCAACAGCTCCTCTTGGCGCAGAGCTGAGGTCTCTCCCCTTCGTAGCTGGGTGTGTGCAAGTTGTCCTGGGAATCCTGTGCAGTTCTTTCTGATTGTACCGCAAGGTAATGTATCAATACAATACAGTAGCTTGAACAAAGGGACACTTGTATAAAAAATGTCTATATACAAGTGGTACCCTTTATTCATCAGAGGGAATATCAGGTCCCAGACAATCTTGCCACTGGTTCCCATATGTTCTGGGCAATCTGGAGGGTCAAGGTGGCTATCCTTTCCCTCGTACACCCGGAAGGCCTGAGTATACCCAGTCTCGCTCTCACAGAGCTTCTACACCTTTACACCATACCTAGAGTGCTTGGAAGGAATATACTGCTTGAATCCCAGCTTTCCCTTATACTTCATCAAGGATTCATCCACACATATATTCCTTCCAAGTCTCTGCAAACCTGGCAGCGAAGTGGGTAATCACTTTTTTTTATACAGCCTGTCAAACTGGGGATGCTCTATAGGGAGCCACAGGCTGTTGTTGCTGAAGTGTAAGAAATGTAGAATCATTTCATACCTCTTCCTCGACATGATGGGGCTACTGCTCCAGTAGGAGCGGATGGAGGGCTTTTTTATGATGCCCATCAGCATTGTCAATGGCAATTATTTTTTTTAATTCTGGCACATCGATGGGGGCCCATTGCTGCTTTGCCAAAAAAGAGTCAGGGTTTGCAGCACGGAACTGATGGGCATATAAATTAGTTTGGACGACAATGTTCCCCAATACATCATCGCACAGAAACACCTCCAATAAACTGTTGGGGGCTAAATCCTGCAACATCCACATTGATGCCAGTATTTGGGGTGAAGGATGGGATATCTGGCCACTGGCGATGAGGTGCTACTCACTCCTCAGCAGCACTGCCAGCTGGAGCAGCACGTGTCCTTCTGGCAGGGGGACTAGCAGCCACAGAAACATCACTAGATACATCACTAGCAGCAGATACTGTATCTAGTGATGTATCTGAGCACCTGACTGGGTCAAAATCAGGGTCGTGGTCAGGCATAGACTCGTCAGACTCTAACGCAGGATAGCATACGCCTCCTCAGCGCTATACAACCTACTTGGAAGTGCTCTAAAGTTTTTAGGTAGAACAGTAAAAGCTATTCATGGCCTGTTCTAGTATATCCATTGATCACATACCAGGGAGAATTGGGTTTAGGCTGTACTGCTGTTTTGTTCTAATCTTTTTATTTATTTTGAGAAGTGCATACCATGTTGTGTCACCCTCATACACAAGCTGATTTGGTAAAAGTTAAAAACAAATCCCTTTTTCATCGCCTAATTTGTGGCTTAACTTGCTCAGATTTTTTAATCTTTATTTTGTTTCCCTCTTTAAAAATCAATCTTTGGTTCTTTTATCAAAGATGTTTACATCCTATCTTTCAAAAGCTTTCAATCACTGAGTGTCTCTACCCCCGAGGCACTCATCACACAGGCAAAGCATCGGAAGCCTGCCCGATGGCTTCCAATGCTCTGCTACACTGCTGGGCGCCATGTGGGGCAACCCGGAAGTGATCGCTCAGCGGCCCGGCAGTCAGGAGAGGTATTGCAGGATGCCTCGACATCGAGGCATCGCTGCAAAACCCTTAGAGCGCTGTTATGTCCGCGGTCCATAAGGACCATTTTTGGTCGTGCGTACCTAGTACATCCGTGGTCCTTGATTAACCAGGCGATGCTGGAGAACATGTTCCCCAAATGCAGCTCTATCTTCTTGTGGCAGCTTCACTTGCCTAGACTTGTATCACTGCTCACATAACTGTTTGTAGGCACAGCTTAGGGCTCTGTGGGGGATCCCACATTATTGTTGACGAACAGCAGAATAATTTTTCACAGGCCTTTTCTTGTGCATGCAATTTAAATTAATTAAAACCTTGTTTTGATTGTGGGCATCTGTCTAAAGAAAGTATATAAAATAAATGTTTTCTTTGGAACAGTGCTGGTTGTACATTAAAACATATCCTTGACTGCCAGAGTTGATGTGGCTGTAGGTATAATTTTAAAATGGGGGTAACCAAGCTTGTTCAATGCTGGATATGGGCAGGGAAAACGTATTCCTTTTCTGTAACCCTATACAGTTTACAATAGCAGGTCAGAATCAGTTCAGATGTAGAGTCTGTATAAATTACCACAGTTTTATTAGTTTTATAATATAGCTATTCTTTATTATTATTATTATTATTATTATTATTATTATTATATTAATTTGTAAACCAGTAAAGATTGTTCTTAATGTTAAAAAAAAAAGCAACTAATATTATCTAGGTCTGATAAAATTACCAATGTCTTTATTTTGTCATATCACTCTAATGAAACTTTAAAAAAGATATCAAAGGAGAAAGCTTGTTCTCAGGATATATTTAGCCCTAAACTTATTTTTATTACATTTTCCTTTAGGAGGCATTTATAAAAGATATAAGGTAGAAAAGGTGCAGTGTCTCTCAGCATAAAGTTACATTTCTGTAGAACACATTAATGTTACCATCTGTTTTTATTTTCCTTATTGTACCTGTAAGATACATCTGCATTACTCTTTTATCAGTGACTATACTTCAATTAGAAGCTAAACCTCAATATCCATTTGTACCACCAAGTACATACACATAAAAAGCGCAGGCTAAAAAAAAAAAAAAAATTCACTGACACCTTAAAATTCAAGTTGCTAGGAATATGCTAATTTAGAATGTAATACAGAATTAATGATTCTGGGTCATACTTTATTCACATCTGTTAATTAACAAAAAGCCTTTGGAGTTGTTTGGTAAAGCTTAAATTAGATATTTTCCCTCCATGAATAGAAAGCCTGAACGTCTATTAATTCGTAATGCACTTGGATCATTATCTCATACATGCTGTCTTTAGAAATACTCACGTTAGTTGATTAAAGTAAAAACAGTTCCATTTATACTCCCACTCATACCTTAATGAGTTTTCCTCATTAAAGTTGCCAAAAAAAGGTGTTTGCAGTTATAAAGAGATGCTCTCTGTTTTTGTGACTTAATGGAACTTGCCTGGATCTATTATGGAACGTTGAGATGCAATGTATTTTTAGAGGCCAAGGACATATTTTTAGGAAACAGGTGGTGTATTGACAAAAACCTGAAGCTGCATAATTGCCTAGCAAAATAACTTTTGTTTTACATGTTTCCAGTGTTTTCACTGTTCCAGCAGTTCCACTGGTTTGCAGGCTCCTCTTTTCTGTCCTAGTAGCCCTGTTTTTCTATGTGCTTATAATATTTGGTATATGCATGCCTCCCAATTTTCCTGCTTTTGGCATGACACTTTAGATTTCAGGGTCCTGTTCCGCCATCTCACTTTTTTCCCGCCATCTCCCTGTTTTCTGGCATTCGGTGACAATAGGGAATAGCCTCAGGTAGCATACTACAAGCTTACACTGTACAACGTGCACTGGGACCATGGTCATTTATGTAGGGGCTGGCCGGGAGGCTGTCAAGCACGCCAGGCTCACAAGCCCCCTTCAGTCGGAGGGCCCACCTCCCGTTATGGGTGTTGCCAGTGACACAGTTTACATCCGTGACAACACCCTTAAGTGACCCACTTTGTCACGATTCTCTTAGCTGCAATGCTGGGAGATATGTATATATGTGTGAGTATATAACACAGCTACATGGCAGTCTAATGTACAGTTACCGTATTTATTCGAGTATAAAGCGCAAAATTTTGTACCGATTTTTAATCTAAAATTAGGGGTGCGCGTTATACTCGAATAAATATTAGCCCAGCAGAAGAGGGAGGGAGTGGGTGCTCCGATAATACCTCCCAGGACCGCCGGGCTCATTACAAGCCCTGCGGTCCTGGGGTGGCGGGCAGCAAGCGTTTACTCACCTCCCTGCAGCTCCTCCAGCTCCCCAGTGTAAATCTCGCGAGACCCGCGGCCAGCTCTGACGGCCGCGGGTCTCGCGAGATTTACACTGGGGAGCTGGAGGAGCTGCAGGGAGGTGAGTAAACGCTTGCTGCCCGGCGGTCCTGGGAGGTATTATCGGAGCACCCCCTCCCTCTTCTGCTGGGCTAATATTTATTCGAGTATAACGAGCAACCCTAATTTTAGATTAAAAATCGGTACAAAATTTTATACCGATTTTTAATCGAAAATTAGGGGTGCGCGTTATACTCGAATAAATACGGTAAATATACTGTACACTTATGTATACTTTTTTGTTGTCTTTTTTTTCCTGTGTTAGAGTAGAAGAGTACAGTATTTTTCAGCATTCTAAGATGTATCTAGAAATTTAGAAAAACAAATAAAACAACCATTACTGGAGCTGCAGTAACCTTTAACTTATGTGTATAGGAGAAGCAGTATGTATGGGTATAGGGTATAGGGCTGGCATAGGCAACCTTCGGCACTCCAGATGTTTTGGACTACACCTCCCATGATGTTCCAGATACTCAACTAGTGTAATGAAGGCCAGTTTCATTGCTTCTTTAATCGAAACAACAGTTTTCAGTTGTGCTAACATAATTGTAAAAGGGCCTTTTTAACTTATAGGTTTGGATTAGCAAACACAACCTGCCATTATAACACAGGACATATGGTTGCTGATAATGGGCCACTGTACATCCATGTAGACATACCAAAATAAAATCAGCCTTTTCCAAATACAAAAGTTATTTAAAATATTACCATTGTCTACTTTGAAATCTGCGTTTCTCTCTAAAACAATTATATATTTTTTTTAAGTGTCACACAGAAGTATAAAAATAATAAAGTATAAGGAAAATTCTAGGTTGCGTTATTATGGAGATGCTGAACCATTTCCAGAATGTACCAGAGTTTGGCTTGAATTTAGTGTACTCTAAGCACCACAACTTCTTCTGCTTAGTGTAGTAGTTATTAGTGATATAGGCTATGGATGCTGGCCCGTGTTTTCTGTTTTTGGTAAATTATATCCCCCCTGTTTTGTTTAGCACTTGGAAACAACTTGGGTTGTTGGGGGTCATTTTAAGCCTGGAGTGTCCCGTTTACCTTAGCATTTCTTTTTCCAAAACGTCAAACACAGCAGGAAATATAAACCAGCATGGATAGGGGTGATTCTGTTTAACCTCCGCACCCTTGGCTTTATCACATGCTGGGACTGCAGGGACTCAGACTGAGAAGCCAGGGGACAATTCACAGTAAGCTGAGCTTAATCAGTCAGCAGAAATGACAAATGAAGCTTCAATAGAGTAACTGCAACAAGGCATATACACTCACTATATTGATTCCTTTATTAAGTAGCTGTTAAAACAAATACATGTTACACTGTTTTATTTTTTTAAATTTTTTTATTTTTTAATTCTTTATTTTCGTAGTGCAAATAAGAGAACAACATGCCTGGGGTACCCCGACGGCGTTCCCCATGCGTTTTCAAAACATTTATAACAATCAGGAGTATGTTAAAGCTTGCACATTTTTATATTTAGTGTTCAGTTAATCAAGATAATTCACAAATTAACTTTTGTGGAGCATAAACGCAACTTAGATAGGTCATATAAAATAGGCAAAACATTTCTAGAAATAAGGTTGCTTAGGTAATAGTTATATCTGAGTAACATGCTGGACAGGGCACTACTGCGATTGCTTGTGTCATGATGGTTTGGTTACATGCTAGGTATTGCGCAGTTGGCCTCGTTTAAATGTTAATTGATTATATAGACGGTGGACTAGATTATTGTATTGACCCCTGGGGTCGAGCCAGCTGCGTTTAGGGTAAGTAGATAATGCTCGCAGGAGGCTTGTAAAATAAAGAGGTATACGTTCCGGCAGTTGGTGATAAATTAAAATTATATATGATTGTGAGTAGGCGGGCTTGTCTAGACTTTGACTAGAATCTACGTTTGATCATAAAAATAATTAAACATCTAACTAGACTAGAGAGGAACGATAGCAAAAGATAGAGTGGCAAAACTTAACAGTTGTTTATTCCCCCTAGGAGGCCCTCCTTTTGCATATTAGCAGGCACATTTTGGTTTAATTATAGTGCCAGGACAATCTGTTTAATGTATATAAGTAACTAGTCAGGGCAAAGATTTAACCAATAAACTAAATAATGAGCTGGATTACTAAACAAAATTATAATACGTTATTGGGTGAAGAAAAAGTCAGCAGTCCCGGGTCCCCCCATGCAGCCTCACTCAGCCTGCGCCCTCCGTGGGCAGGGTACATTCCAGTAGTAAGGCACTGTGTTGTTGCTGCCGCGTGTGTTGCGATTGCCAGCAGTGAGTGGGCCAATCAAGTCCCGTTCTGTCCCTCAGGCTGTGGGTGAGAAGATGGTGGTCTGCCTTCCAGTGTCCTCTGGGGTTTTCTGCGTCTGCTATGAGCCTTGTCCTGCTGCATGTCTGCGGGCTGGGTGTTTCATGGTTCCGGGGTTGGTAGGCAGGAGGCTCCTTGCAGTGGGCGAGGGGAGGGTGCCTTTTGTTCCGGGCTTCAGCTCCCTGGGTCTTTGTGCTGGCAGACAACTTCGGGTTAGTCGCTGGTGACAGGTACTATGGTGCTTACTCGACGCTTACTTGACGTTTTCCCTCCTCCATCTCCATCTGCATCAGCTATGCCGCACATGGCCTCCGCCATCTTAGGTTTGGGCCCTGGGCCTGTGTGCTCCGCCGGAGCTCTGCTGCCACGCTGTGAGTGCGGCTATGGGGCGAGGACCGGGATCACCCCCCCGGTCCAGAGGGGGGAGGAAACAGGGCCGGGTCCGCGGTGAGTCGAAGTGCCGTTCAGGCTACGTTAGGCAGGATAGTGGGGTGGAGGCCGTCCACCCCACTCACCGCCGGCTAAGTTCCCGCTGTTAGTCGCGGAGATCTCACCTCCGAGGGACTGAAACTACCGGAGCCAGCCTCTCCTCGGATCCGGTAGCCTTTATGCCTTATGGGTCGCAGTGGTAGGTAGCTGTGAGAGCTGTAAAGCTTAAGTTTCTAGCAGAATTGTTTGAACTTTGCAGGAGCCGAGCTCTCCTGCGACCGTCCATCTTGGCGGCCCGGCCCCGCCCCCTACACTGTTTTATTATACCTGACAAATATGTTCTATTAAATTGTGGTTTTGAACCCTGTCTTCATTTGGTGGCTGTGTGTAGGCTTCTCGTTCTATCTGCAGGGACTGGTAAAATGTTACTGCAAACCTTTTTCGACAGTTTTATTTTTTTAATAAATAATGACTTATTGAGCATTATTCTTTAGCATACTTCCCAGGTGCTCCTGTTTATGATGGGCAGTTATATTTCAGTTGCATAAATTATTAGTAAGTCACCTAAAATTTCTTTAACCCCTTAAGGACCAAACTTCTGGAATAAAATGGAATAATGACGTGTCAGACATGTCATGTGTCCTTAAGGGGTTAAATGGTCCTGCCCTGGCCACACTCACAAACCACTAAAATGCAAGTGCCCTACTTTGTCAGTTTGGAAATGTTGGGAAGTATCCTTTTATAATAACATTTGATATAATGTAAGAAATGGCACACTGTATACTGTGTATAGCTTTTCATTACCTTGATATTTCTGTCACAGATGAACAAATAAATGATCAAATGAAAATTTATATAATTTTAACAACTCTCACTTCAAAACAGTTTTTATTTTAATAATGATTCTTTCATCAAGTTTTAAAAGGGAAAACATATATCTTGGGTCAGACAGTGTTTGAATTATGCTAGTTATTCTCTATGGTCTATCCTGCTTCTGTTCAGGGAATGAATCGGAGAAGACCACAGAGACTAGCGGACGGCTTTTAAATACTGTCTGACCCAAGGTGTATGTATATGGCTGAATGATCTTGTCGTATACTAAAAATAGAAGTGTTTATATTACACTTTTACATACACTTAATTTTTAAATAAAAATGTTTTTCCTTTCAAAACTTAATGAAATTCAGATTATCTCAACTCGACATCATGGCACCTCCTACAATTAAACGCAGCAAGCGCCCCCAACTACATCCCTGGCACACCAAACTGACCCGTTACCTCCAAAAATGTTCTAGAACTGCTGAACGCTGCTGGAGAAAGTCTCACTTTGCATCTGACTTCCTCCACTATAAATTTATGCTACGCTCCTACAGCCTGGCTCTCTCTGCTGCAAAAGTACATTACTTTAATACCCTCATAAGTAAACTGTCCCATCAACCCAAACACCTATTTCACACTTTTGATGCTCTTCTTCGCCCTGTTAATCCCCCTCCTTCTACCACCTTGTCCGCCACAAGCTTTGCATCTCACTTCACTGAGAAGATCTCTACAATCAGAGAAGAGATCGCTAATTTCTCTCCTTCCCCTACCATTACATCGCCCAACCCCACTCCCTCCACCACTCTACACTCATTCACACCTGCTACAGCAGAAGAGGTTTCTGCTCTGCTCCGGTCCTCCCTCCCCACCATCTGTTCCCTTGATCCTATTCCTTCATATCTCATCCGCACTATGTCTCCCTCTCTTGCTCTTCCCCTCACTAAAATTTTCAATCTCCCTTTCCTCAGGCACATTTCCCTCACCCTTCAAACACGCAACTGTAACCCCAATTCTGAAAAAGCCCAGCCTTGACCCCAACTCCCCATCCAACTACCGCCCTATCTCGCTACTGCCATTTGCCTCCAAGATCCTCGAGAGAGTTGTGTACACCAGACTGACTGACTTTCTCGAAACCAACTCTCTGCTTGACCCCCTTCAGTCTGGATTCCGCGCTGGTCATTCTGTCGAAACAGCTGTGACCAAAGTATCCAACGATTTAATTGCTGCTAAATCTCGCGGCCATTACTCAATCCTAAATCTCCTTGATCTTTCCGCTGCCTTTGATACTGTTGATCATCAACATCTTCTTTGCATTCTCCGTAATTTTGGTCTATGGGATACTGTTCTCTCCTGGTGCTCCTCCTACCTCTCCCAACACTCTTTCAGTGTTTCTTTCTCTGACTCTGCCTCTTCCCCCCCAACCACTCTCTGTCGGCGTCCCTCAAGGTTCTGTCCTTGGTCCCCTACTGTTCTCTATCTACACTGCCTCTCTTGGTAAACTCATCAGCTCCTTTGGCTTCCGTTATCATTTCTATGCAGATGACACGCAAATCTACCTGTCCTCTCCTGATCTCTCTCCACCCGTCTTGACTCGTGTCTCTGACTGCCTCTCTTCGATTTCCAAATGGATGGCTGCTCACTTCCTTAAACTCAACCTGTCTAAAACAGAACTTCTGGTCTTTCCTCCCTCAAGTGTTAATACCCCTGTGTCTGTCTCTTTCCAAGTCAATGGCGCTACCATCATCTCTACCTCACAGGCTCGCATCCTGGGTGTTAGTTTTGACTCCAACCTCTCCTTCACCCCTCATGTCCAATCAATCGTCAAAACCTGTCGCTTCCATCTCAAAAACATAGCTCGCATCCGTCCCTATTTAACCCCGGATGCGGCTAAGGTGCTGGCCCATGCTCTTGTTCTCTGTCGCCTGGACTACTGCATTACATGTTCCCAGGAGGCTAATTTTCCTGTCCACCTGCACCTCTCACGCCTCCCCACTCTGTCAGTCCCTGCATTGGCTTCCAGTTAGATATAGGGCTCAATTTCAAATGTTGGTGCTTGCTTACAAGTCCCTACATAATGCTGCTCCATCCTACTTATTCTCCCTAATACACAAGTATGTTCCATCGAGACCCCTACGCTCTGCCAAAGACCTAGGTATATCCTCTGCCCGTACTCCCACCTGCTCAATGCTCGCCTCCAAGACTTTTCCAGGGCTGGACCTCTTCTGTGGAACTCCCTTCCCTTCTCCGTAAGAATTTTACCCAGTCTCCGCTCATTCAAAAAGTCATTGAAAACTATCTTCTTCAAGAAAGCATATCAATTAAACTGTTAGCAGGTTTTCATCCCCCACCCTCAATGACTCCTCCCCTGCAACTGTTAAATATTGCCTACCAAGCCCTCAATTAATATTTTTCTAACAACCTACTTTGTACCCCTACTTTTACCCTTTGTGTCACTATACCCCACTCCCTCTAGAATGTAAGCTCATGGAGCAGGGCCCTCCACCCCTCTGTTCCTGTACGTCCAGTTGTTTGGTTACAATTACATGTCTGTTAGTCCACCCATTGTACAGCGCTATGGAGTCTGATGGCGCTATATAAATAATAATAATAATATTATATCAAAATAGTTTTCAATTTACTGGCCTTTAATTTTTATGTTTCTAAGAACAACAATCTATACACAGAATATAAAAAAAAAGTATGTGCTATCTGTGTAAACAAACAGTACTTCCTAGTAAAAATAGTAGCCTCTACATTACACTAACATCGATACATATTAAAGGGAAACTCCAGTGCCAGGAAAACGATCCGTTTTCCTGGCACTGGAGGGTCCCTCTCCCTCCCACCCCCCAATCCCCAGTTGCTGAAGGGGTGAAAACCCCTTCAGTGACTTACCAGGGGCAGCGACAGGTCCCACGTCGCTGCTTCCTCCTCCCCTGCCGCTCCTCCTTCTACTTACGTCGGCCGGTGGGCGAGACTGATCTCGCCCGCCGGCCGAGGAGACCTAATGCGCATGCGCGGCAATGCCGCGCATGCGCATTAGCGCACCCCATAGGAAAGCATTGAAAATTAATTTCAATGCTTCCCTATGGGGAATAGAGCGACGCTGGAGGTCCTCACACAGCGTGAGGACGTCCAGCGACGCTCTAGCACAGAAAACCTGTGCTATGAAGCAGGAAGTCCCTCTAGTGGCTGTCTAATAGACAGCCACTAGGGGAGGACTTAACCCTGCAAGGTAATTATTGCAGTTTAAAAAAAACTGCAATAATTACACTTGCAGAGTTAAGGGTAGTGGGAGTTGGCACCCAGACCACTCCAATGAGCCGAAGTGGTCTGGGTGCCTGGAGTGTCCCTTTAAAGGGACACCAAAACAAGTTTAGTTAATTGTAGCAGTTTTGGTGTATAGACCATGCCCCCACATTCTAACTACTCAATTCTCTGCCAGTTAGGAGTTTTATTTCGTTTTTTGCAGCCCTAGTTACACCTCCCCTGCCTGTGACTGACACATCCTGCATGAAAAAAAAAAAAAAAAAAAGATTTAATTTTCAATCTGTTGTAATTTTAATTTTAAAGTGTTTAAATCCTCTCTGTAAATTGGGCGTTAATTACACACAGGAGGCTCCTGCATATTTTAACAAGGTATTAACAGAACTGGAGATAAGAATTCAAAATTAAACAGAATTTGCAATAAAGGAAGTATAAGCTTTAGATGGCTCTTTACAGGAAGTGTTTAGGAAGGCTGTGTAAGTCACATGCATGGATGTGTGCCTAGGGCTGCATAAACAAAGTGATTTAACTCCTAAATGGCAGGGAATTGAACAGTAAGACCACAGGGACATGATCTATACACCAAAATTGATATACTAAGCTAAAGTTGTTTTGGTAACTTTAGTGTCCCTTAATACCTGAACTAACTAACACTAACCCCTACTGAACCTTAGCACCTACAATAATCACTTTGTTTATACAGCCCAAGTCACTCCTTGTTTCATGTGATTTGCACAGCCTTTCTAAAATCTTCCCGTAAAAAGACCTCTAATGTTTAAACTTCCTTTATTGCACATTCTGTTTAATTTAAAATTAGTTCACTTGCTGTGTTTATAAATTTTTTTTCTAACCCTAAATGAACCTCCTATGTGTGAGTAAAGCAGAATTTACAGAGCAGGATATAAAAAAAAACTTATAAAGCAAGTTAACATCTGATTCAATCATTGTTTTCATGTTGGCTGTGTGAGTTACAACAGGGGAGGTGCGGCTAGGGCTGAATAAACAGAAACACAAGTGATTTAACTCCTAAATGGCAGAGAATTGAGCAGTGAGGCTACAGGGGCATAATCAATACACCAAACTTCTTTGTTAAAGGGAAACTAAAGTGCCCAGAATACAAACTTGTTTTCCTGGCACTTTAGCTTCCCCCACCCTCACGCTTTGTTACCACATGGACTGTTAGCACAGGGAATGAGATCACATGCAATAATCTAAGGTATAATATGTTGGGAAAAACCTGTAACCAACCCTTCTCTAATCATGTCAATTTTACTGGATTGTGAATGGATCTCTTTATTTATTAAGTTTTTGTTGTGTTATTTTCCTTTCAGAATAGAGTTTTGCATATGGCTGTCAAGCACTAAAAGCTGGGTGGGCACATGATTCACTACGCAGTGACAGACTAGCCCAGAATAGCTGTGCGTAGAGAAAATTCCATTTGGTTGAGACTGCATGGGAGTAAAGTACAGAGGGCATAGTGTTGGATTGATGATCTATGCAAGATGCTCCAGTCTTGGCCAAACATTATCTGCTTCATTTATCACATTTTTAAAGCATTTCACTCCTCCGCCAGGATAGTAAATCGTTCATTGCTAAAATTCAGAGACCTTGACTGTGCCTCTTTGGAGAGGCACATACATTTATTTTCCAACTAATATAATTAATTAGTTAATACAATGACCCAAAGAAAAAGTACTTATACTCCAAACATGAGTTACAGTTAAAACAAGTTATGCATGTATACCCATAGTAAGCACTATTCTCCTTTATAACATGTTTGGTTTTATAAATTTATTTCTGGTTTTACCTGGCATACATAAACTGAAATTATCAAACTAACTGTTAATAATTGATCATGGGTAGTGTTTTATTTTAAAGCAGCATTCTTGATACAAAAGTACTAAGGTTTTAAAAGGTAACTTTAACCCTTTGGAGCAGGGTGAACATTTCTGTGTAAAATGTCCTATTGGACATTATTGAGGTGACCCCTCCACCCCGATTGCATTAAATTCAACTTACCTGGAATCCAGCACCGCGCAAAGCTTCTGGTGCTGCCTTCCACTCCCCGTCCTCACGTCACTGGGGCCACCTGCAGTCCAATCAGACACTTCTCATGGAAAAGATGTAGGAGGGTGAATACTTTGCATTGTATTAACTAATTAATTATGTATTTACTCCCGCACTCAAAGTCTAAATCTGAAAATAAACCCTCATGTACCCCAATACTGAATTTAAGCCATCTCTAGCCCTAAACTCAATATTCCTAAAACACCCCCTGCACCCAAATGCTAAATTTAACCCCACTTGAACATTAAGCCTAATAATCCTAAACCACCCTTATGCTACAACTTTAACCCATCTTAAACCTTTAATCTTCCTAAAGGGACACTACAGGCACCAAGTCCATGTGGTTGCATTGAAACGCTCTGGGTGCAGTATCCCTGTCCACTTAGCCCTGCAGGGTAAAACATTGCAGTTTGAGAGAAACTGCAGTGTTTTCATTACAGGGTTAAGACTGCCTCTAGTGTCTGTCTACTAGAGGCGCTTCCTACAGTTTAACAGTTTTTCATGACCAGAGGTACCTGGAGAGGGGTACATGGAGGCAGAGGGTCTCTCTAGTGTTAGGAATACAGTTTTAAAGGACCACTCTAGGCACCCAGACCACTTCAGCTTAATGAAGTGGTCTGGGTGCCAGGTCCAGCTAGCTTTTACCCTTTTTTTTTATAAACATAGCAGTTTCAGAGAAACTGCTATGTTTATTCTGAGGGTTAAGCCGCTAGAGGCGCTTGCGTGCTTCTCACTGTGAAAATCACAGTGAGAGCACGCAAGCGTCCATAGGAAAGCATTATGAATGCTTTCCTATGCAACCGGCTGAATGCGAGCGCGGCTCCTGCCGCGCATGCGCATTCAGCCGATGACGTCGCGAGGAAGAAGAGGAGGAGGAGTAGAGCTCCCCGCCCGGCGCTGGAGAAAGAGGTAAGTTTAACCCCTTCCTCCCCCCAGAGCCCGGCGGGAGTGGGTCCCTGAGGGTGGGGGCACCCTCAGGGCACTCTAGTGCCAGGAAAACGAGTATGTTTTCCTGGCACTAGAGTGGTCCTTTAACACTGAACACCCTATGTAATATAACTCTATAGCCTCTCTCTAGCTTTAAACCCTCCTTTACCATAACCAATTCTAACATTATATTTAACCATACATGCATTTGCACAGCGGCATACACTCAACATATACAGATATTCAAACGAAATATGTTACAAGCATGCATTTTTCAGTGTTGTTAGGCCTGCAAGCCAATTAATAAATTCATTATACTTCCTTTATCTATGCCTTAGAACAGAGGTAGGCAACCTACGGCACTAGTGCCGTGCACGGCACTCGAGGTGTCTTTGCACGGCACTCAAGGCTGCTAGAGCCAAACAGGCTCTGGTCTATCAGGAGTCCCAGTAAAACTTCAAATATCTGCTAATACGAAAAGATGGTGAAGGACAATCCTCAATTTATGCATTGCAGCACATAGAGGAAATGATCTCAGATCACTTCCTCCAAGCACTTGTGAATGGGAATCCACAACGTAGTAGAGCAGCCTGCAGCTGCTGTTGCAGCTCCTGTCTTTGACCTGTACCAGGCCAGCCTGGTCCCCACTGGAACCCAGGGAAGCCAACCATACTGCTAGATACACACAGATATTGTGGATCAAACCAAGTGTTTATCTGAGTATCTGCTCCTTTCCAAATTGTTAAAATAAATGCGTGCACGTTTTGAAGTAAATCACACTGAGACACAGGTATCAGGTTAATAAAAAACTTTGGAATGTTTACTCAGGGGGCGGCAAGCCCCTTATAAAGGCAAAAATACATCATATGCAAAAATGTAGATAACAGAGAGAATACATCTCTAATTGGTTAGGTGTTAAGTGTCTTAATGCACATCCTACGAGGCGTCATGTCACCATCATCCCGGGAATTTACTCCGGATGTAGGCGCCATCTTGTTACACGAGGTAGTTAGTCGGTGGGAGCGGGTGCTCTAGCAGCCATTTTGAGTAGATATTGAATACAGGTATACACATTTTTACTATCACTAATTTACATTCATAACACAGAAATGAAGAATAACCCTCCCCATATACAAATAATACGAACAGCCCACACACAAACATACACACAATCTGCACAAACGTAACCCGCTAACAATCCACATACATGCACACAAACCCCACATGCAGCCTCTCACATGCAATACCCCAAACAGCTCACACACATACACACACTACCAAACACACAATGTGGCATATCTATCCACACACACAATTCCACAGGCAGCCCCCATACACAGCCCACATTCAGATGTATCATACACAATACCATAAACTACTAATGAACATATACAATATAATAGCTCATATACGCACAAATACAATGATGCAAAGCAACTGCAGTAAAAATAACAAGCAGAATACGGCAGCATGCACACCTAAATTAAAAAATATAGGACCGACACGCTACGGGACATCACAATCCTATATCGGCACAGTGCTGCTAAAAGGTTGCCTACCCCTGCCTTAGAATATTGTGCCTAATACTTATACTGCATCTGTACTTTCTCTGTGACACTAGGGACCTCCAGGAACTAGCAAGGCAACTTGGTACTTCAACATTACTTGTTTAGCAACCCAAGCTTCTTCAGAGGTATCACACAGCTATCCACTGGATTGAGTGCTAAAAAGCCCTCCCCATGTCATATACGAACACAAGATAAGTCTTGAAGGGATAATCGTGATAATGGAAGACGGGGCAATCAAATACACAGTGTGGGGACATGAAACCTGCAGCCACAAAATGGGGACCAATCAAAGTATTGTGCCTGTACACACCCTTGGTGCCATGTTCCACTCTCCAGTTCATATGTTTTTGTTGTGCCCATTGGATTATTTCTGAATGTACCGAAAAAAATGCTTCTTGTTCTCTACTTGTTTACTCCTTTGGAACTGAATGGAGATATTTCCATCACAGGGGTCGCATAGACTTTTGTAAAAGCCAGAGAGCTTCTTTGTAGGAGTCTGTTACATGAACATATTAATGTATTATTCCCATCTGATCCATAGGATCCTAGATTTGCAAAGTGTGGCGAATCTCATTTTGCCCCATAATTGAATTTGCTGAGCACTATTCTGACCTACATTTGCATTATCAAGTTTGTAGTTTAATGAATCGTAATGGCAATTCTATAAGTCTACCTGCATCAGTTTTCAATGCCAGCATTCTGATCACACTGCTTACAACTTCTGCATGGCATGCTGGGTTTGCTCTGATTACTCGTTGGCTGAACTCTAAATTCCAACTTCCTTTCACTTGCTTTCAGGATGTTAGTTTCATTTCTATTTCAAATAAGCAACTACCAATATGCTTAGCCAGAGCCAGGCATCATTATTGGACTCTGACAATGACATCTTGTTACTATTAATAAACCACTGAAGTCACTCAAACCATTTTTTCTTAGACAGGTATTCTGGGTGCAGTGATCCTGTATGATTAGCCCATCAAAGTAAAGGTCATTTTTCAGATAGGGCAAGGTTTACCTTGAAGGGCTAAACATGCCTCTTGTGGATGTCATGCTGACAGCCACTGGAGGAGCTTCCACTGCACTGACTCAGTAAAACCTAACTTTGCAGCTCATAGGTACACATGCCTAGGTACGAGGAGCAATTAATTGCACCAGCGAGGGAATGAAGCGAAGAGGCCTGATGTGTAAAGGGAGACTCTGTGATAGAAAAATACGTTTTTTGTTGTTTTTTTTAAACTATGATAAATGAGGGAGCAGGATGCTGTAGTGTTTGAGGCGGTTTATTTTTGTTATACTGCATTCTTGATTGTATTTTTATTGCACTAAGACCCTGAAGAAGTTTATATATAGAACGAAACGCATAGGACTGAGCTTATTCTTTTAATTATTTTATTTTAAAAATAAATGTATTTTTTTTATACTTTACCTGATTCCTGCTTCGTTTGGTTCCTGTAATTCCGTTACTAGTGGGAAAGAAGGTCTTGTTTAGCCGTGCCAACTATATCGCGGGAGGCACCCTACAGGCGATTATAAACTCTACATTCTGTGAGTGTGCAATCTCTCGTGTCATATCTTGTATATAAATATAAATGTTTTCTAAATTTTTATTTTAGGTTGTACAGCTGTATCCAATATTCTTTTATTCCTTTATAGACCATTTCGTAAGGTACCTATCTGGGAAGGCTACCTTGGGAAGCTATTTCTTTATAGGTTATATACAATACTTTTTTTGTTTTTAGGATTAACTCTGCACCTATTACTACTGTCTATACCTGAGCTATGAAAATAACTTATTTTTTTAAAAGAAATGCTACACTTAGCTTCAAATCCTGTATCTGATTTTCCTGAAATCTCTTCTTTGTGACTTTGTCATACAGAGCAGGACATCTGTTGCCCGGCAATTAAGCCAATGTTTATTTTTTTTTTTTATTTATGTTTGATTATTCACATTGAATGTAAACTATTCAATTTCCAGCTTTATGTTCTAGTTAAAATGGTCTGTACTAGATAGATTTCATGAAATCTATAATAAGATAAAATAACATGAGCATGGCATTCTGCTCACAAATGCCATGTAATAATAATAACAACTAGTATTTATGTAGCGCCTTTCTCCCAGTAGGACTCAAAGGGCTTTTCAGCGCACACTCTCGGTAGTAGAATAGTAATAGGTGTTATTGTTACCCAATTTAATGGTACTCATTTTATTGAGCTCGAAGGATGAAGGGGTGAGTTGACCCTGCCAGTATTTGAACCTATGACCTTGCATTTTTGAACAGGCTTTGTAGTCAGGGAATTTACCAACTGTGCGCGTGTGTGTGTGTATATTTATATAATAGCATGGGAAAAACTGTACCTTTATTAAAGCATACATATGGACATGTATTTGTCTTGGATAAAGCGGTAGTTTCTAAGAGCTGTTGCCTGTAAAGTTTTAGTTCAGTAGAAAAAGCATCATACTAGCAACAATCAGTGATGCAGAGGGACAGTCTCAATTTAGGATCTCTGTTCCATTTCCCATCGTCTGGTGGCACTATAGGAAGGGCATAATAAAGTGCAAAGCCATTTTACCACATTTCTAATGAACTTACATCTTCAGCACTCTGGACATGGGCTGTGATGAATGGCAAAGCTTCTTGTTGCCCTGCATTTCCACCAGGCTGACATGCTGCACATATTCCCCATTCTGCTTTAAAAAACCCTGTTCATCCCTCCTAGCATCCTGAATCAGTGTTTTGCCGCATGAGAAACTGTCCTATTCAATTATTTAGAATATATGTGTGAATCTAATATGCATGTTATTGTATCTCTGTTACCTTCTAGGGTCTTTGTATGTTTTGCAAAGACCCCCAAATGTGACATGCCTGCTTGTATAATGGGTCTGGGGGTCTTGTAATATTTCTATCCTTATTGATACCTCAGTTGGTTACCACTCACACAACCAGGATATATATTATACATACACACAAATGCAATACAAATGCAATACATACACACCCAGACTGCTGAATACACACACACACACAAGACTGCTGAATACAGAGACTGATGAATACACACACACAGTCTGCTGAATACACATACACAGACTGCTGAGTACACACACACAGACCGCTGAATACATACACACACAGTCCGCTGAATACACACACACACACAGACTGCTGAATACATACAATACAAAAAAAAAGTATATTAAATTATCTTCTCCTCCCCTCCCCCCCCTTCTTACCTTTAATGAAGGGGGGGGGAGACACAGTCATCCCTGGTGGTCTGGTGGTGGTAAGCACTGCTTCCGTGTCGGGAGGCAGGAGGAGGAGGGATCTGTGAAGCAGCTCCCCTGTCCTCCCGCGCGATGCTGTGTGGAGCGTTGCCATGGTAACGAGCGGAAACGCTCCACACAGCATCACGCGGGAGGACAGGGGAGCTGCTTTACAGATCCCTCCCCCTGCCTCCCGACCCGGAAGCAGAGTAGGCGCCTGCCGTTTCGGGCAGACAGGCGCCTATTTTGCATTAATGGCGAACCTGTGGCCGCATGCCCACAGAGAGGGCTCTGCGTGCCACCTGTGGCACACGTGCCATAGGTTCGCCATCACTGCTCTAAACCAAATAATAATGGCATCCTTAAATATAGTGCATTCCTATATACACTGTGTGCAGAATTATTAGGCAAATGAGTATTTTGACCACATCATCCTCTTTATGCATGTTGTCTTACTCCAAGCTGTATAGGCTCGAAAGCCTACTACCAATTAAGCATATTAGGTGATGTGCATCTCTGTAATGAGAAGGGGTGTGGTCTAATGACATCAACACCCTATATCAGGTGTGCATAATTATTAGGCAACTTCCTTTCCTTTGGCAAAATGGGTCAAAAGAAGGACTTGACAGGCTCAGAAAAGTCAAAAATAGTGAGATATCTTGCAGAGGGATGCAGCACTCTTAAAATTGCAAAGCTTCTGAAGCGTGATCATCGAACAATCAAGCGTTTCATTCAAAATAGTCAACAGGGTCGCAAGAAGCGTGTGGAGAAACCAAGGCGCAAAATAACTGCCCATGAACTGAGAAAAGTCAAGCGTGCAGCTGCCAAGATGCCACTTGCCACCAGTTTGGCCATATTTCAGAGCTGCAACATCACTGGAGTGCCCAAAAGCACAAGGTGTGCAATACTCAGAGACATGGCCAAGGTAAGAAAGGCTGAAAGACGACCACCACTGAACAAGACACACAAGCTGAAACGTCAAGACTGGGCCAAGAAATATCTCAAGACTGATTTTTCTAAGGTTTTATGGACTGATGAAATGAGAGTGAGTCTTGATGGGCCAGATGGATGGATTGGTAAAGGGCAGAGAGCTCCAGTCCGACTCAGACGCCAGCAAGGTGGAGGTGGAGTACTGGTTTGGGCTGGTATCATCAAAGATGAGCTTGTGGGGCCTTTTCGGGTTGAGGATGGAGTCAAGCTCAACTCCCAGTTTCTGGAAGACACCTTCTTCAAGCAGTGGTACAGGAAGAAGTCTGCATCCTTCAAGAAAAACATGATTTTCATGCAGGACAATGCTCCATCACACGCGTCCAAGTACTCCACAGCGTGGCTGGCAAGAAAGGGTATAAAAGAAGAAAATCTAATGACATGGCCTCCTTGTTCACCTGATCTGAAACCCATTGAGAACCTGTGGTCCATCATCAAATGTGAGATTTACAAGGAGGGAAAACAGTACACCTCTCTGAACAGTGTCTGGGAGGCTGTGGTTGCTGCTGCACGCAATGTTGATGGTGAACAGATCAAAACACTGACAGAATCCATGGATGGCAGGCTTTTGAGTGTCCTTGCAAAGAAAGGTGGCTATATTGGTCACTGATTTGTTTTTGTTATGTTTTTGAATGTCAGAAATGTATATTTGTGAATGTTGAGATGTTATATTGGTTTCACTGGTAAAAATAAATAATTGAAATGGGTATATATTTGTTTTTTGTTAAGTTGCCTAATAATTATGCACAGTAATAGTCACCTGCACACACAGATATCCCCCTAAAATAGCTAAAACTAAAAACAAACTAAAAACTACTTCCAAAAATATTCAGCTTTGATATTAATGAGTTTTTTGGGTTCATTGAGAACATGGTTGTTGTTCAATAATAAATGGGCAGCCCCCATTGTGTTCTTATGTCGTATGAGTTCTTTTGATTTCAATAAAATTCCAATGCAGTCAGTATGAGCATTTTGTAAAGATTATATCTATGTGAAATTTTTAAAAGTGACAGGGTGGTGACAAAACCACTTTAACATTTATCTGTCAAATATGTTTTATTCTAATAAAGGTCAGCTGTATCTTTGTTACTCTTAAAATGTTACACAATTCTGTCAGCAAGCCGAACATATGAATAAACTGTATTTTCTTTCTGTCCTCAGTCTGGAATGAAGAAATATATTTTTCTTAATTGGGATGACCATTATTCACTTTCACTGTCATAAAATTAATCTCCATGAAATTTCTATTGTTCATAAATGTGTTTTCCAATAAAGTCTTTAAGTAGTGAACTTGGTTACAACTATTGTTATGTCCTGTGTTCTTTATATTCTTTTTTCAAGTACCTAGATTTTTCATTTCTTGGCAACATAAGGCGTATTTTTCAACTCTGGCTCCATTCCCAATTTAGGTTAGCGAAGCACAGAATCTGCCAGAACTTGACCTAATGTCTTAAGGTTTTACATTCAAATAATGAAAAAATAAAATAATATAGTTCTTTTTTGTGTGGGGATATACACATAACATTTAAATGCAGCTCTGTAGTATTGCCTAGTGTGTGCTTAATATTGACTTATGATAAAGTATCCCGAGGTATGAAATGTGCCCAGTATTTATTCCTTTTTTATCTTTGCACCATATGCACTGCATGGCAATGGGTTATTAAAGAGACACTGTAGGCACCCAGACCACTTCAGCTCATTGAAGTGGTCTGAGTGCTATGTCCCTATTACACTTAGTAGTGCTGCAATGTTAAACATTGCAGTTCCAGAGAACTGCAATGCTTACATTGCAACTCTAAGTCTGCCTATAGTGGGCAGCCACTGGGGGTGCTTCCGGAAACGAAACTGAACTTAAGTCAGTTTTCTGACGCTGGACGTCCTCATGCTCTGCATGAGGAACTCCAGCATCAGATTTTCCCCTGAGGAAGGGGGGCACCTTTTAAACTTATAGAGCCAGGAAAACGGCTTTGTTTTCCCTGCACTATGGGATCCTTTTAAGTGCACCTTCAAGCTATTTAGTTACTTTTTTTCTATGAACAGTATTTTAAACCCAATGAATACCTCTCAACATTGAGAGTTATGTGTTAGGACAGGTGAGCAAGCCTTCAGGGGAGTTGCCAAAGACGCGATGGATGAAAGACACCAGGAAAAAAAATCAGGATGGCGGTACTGAATCCTTTAATAGGTTTCACTGTGCTTGTGATTCCTAAGAACATTTTAAATTACTTAATAAATTTAGATTTAGTAAAGCATTTTATTTGAACAAAATAATTTATAGACCTTTTTAATGTACTTCAAAGGCACACTGATGTTAGTTATGTTGCTGTCCAACTCTAGGATGCATGCCTACATATAAACAATTCTCAATTTTAAAGGGACACTATAGTCACCAGAACAACTACAGCTTATTGAATTTGTTTTTGTGAGTAGAATCACTACCTTCAGGCTTTTTTGCTGTAAACACGGTCTTTTCAGAGAAAATGCAGTGTTTACATCACAGCCTAGTGATAACTTCACTGGACACTCCTCAGATAGCTGTTAGAGATCCTTCCTGGGTCATGGCTGCCTAAAATGCATCCAAACATTCAGTGTCTCCTCCCTCTGCATGCAGGCACTGAACTTTCCTCATAGAGATTCATTGATTCAATTCATCTCCATGAGGAAGTGCTGATTGGCCAGGGCTGTGTTTGAATCATGCTGGCTCTGCCCCTGATCTGCCTCCTTGTCAGTCTCAGCCAATCCTATGGGGAAGCATTGTGATTGGATCAGGCTACCACATGTCAGCATACTGCTTGTTTTTCTGAGTCTAACAGCATGCAGAGTTACAGCTTCAAGTTTGAATACAGTAAGAGTTTGCTATATTTATGGAGGCATGAGGGGCTCAGGGGGGCTAGATGGTGGTTTTAACACTATAGGGTCAGGAATACTGGTTTGTGTTCTTGACCCTATAGTGATCCTTAAACTTGGAGGGACAAATGGGTAAAAAAGTAGGACAGATTATTTGCACCCATACCACTTCATCCCACATCCCGTTTTAACTCTGCAGCTGAAAACATTGCTGGGTTTACATTACTAATGGCTGTCACTCAGGCAGCTACTAGAGGTGCTTCAGTTGAAATAGCAGAGTAAAACTCTGCTATTTCAATCAGATAATCTCAGAGAAGGGCCACCCGTGGAGATCAGCTCTTCAAAGAAAACTACTGGTGGGGCCCTGTAACCTAAACGGATACAAATTTGTATTCCTAACACTAAAATGTTCCTTGGGTCCCAAAGAATGACTACAGAGAGTCACCTTGGGGAAAATAAGCTTATTCGTTGTATGAAATAGCCATCTTTGTATACATTTGCAGTTTTACTCTTATCGAACCTCACTGCTAAGTCAGAAGAAAAGCAGTAACAGCAACAGTATAATGCTGTGCTAATGTCTTCATTGTTATAGACATCTTTATATTGTACAATCTTTCAGCACTTTCCCTGTGTATTAAGCAAAACAGAAAGTGTTGGTTTTATTTTGTGAGATTTTGAGAAACACTCTATACAGTCACGTGAAAAAGAGAGTACACTCTCTTGAATTCTATGGATTTACATATCAGGACATATTAAACAATCATCTGTTCCTTAGCAGGACTTAAAATTCGGTAAATACAACCTCAGATGAACAACACAACATATTACACCATGTCATGATTTATTTTAGAAAAAATAAATCCAAAACGGAGAAGTCAATTGTGAAAAACTAAGTACACCTTATGATTCAATAGCTTGTAGTACCACCTTTAGCAACAATAACTTGAAGTACCGTATATACTCGAGTATAAGCCGACCCGAATATAAGCCGAGGCCCCTAATTTTACCCCAAAAAACTGGGAAAACTTATTGACTCGAGTATAAGACTAGGGTGAGAAATGCAGCAGCTACTGGTAAATTTCTAAATAAAATTAGATCCTAAAAAAAATATATTAATTGAATATTTATTTACAGTGTGTGTATAATGAATGCAGTGTGTGTGTGTATGAATGCAGTGTGTATGAGTGCAGCGTGTGTATGAATGCAGTGTGAGTGTATGAATGCAGTGTGTGTATGAGTGCAGCGTGTGTGTATGAGTGCAGCGTGAGTGTATGAATGCAGCGTGAGTGTATGAATGCAGCGTGAGTGTATGAATGCAGCGTGAGTGTATGAATGCAGTGTGTGTATGAGTGCAGCGTGTGTATGAGTGCAGCGTGTGTATGAGTGCAGTGTGTGTATGAGTGCAGTGTGTGTGTGTGTGTGTGTGTTGCAGAGCCTTGGTGGGGGGTGGGCAATTTATTTTTTATTTTTTTATTATTTTAATTTTTTTTAATTATTATTTATTATTATTTATATTTATTTAATTTAATTATTATTTTTGTATTATTTAATTATTATTTTTTTTTTATTATTACAATTTTTTTTTTTCGGCCCCCCTCCCTGCTTGCTAGCTGGCCAGGGAGGGGGGCTCTCACTCCCTGGTGGTCCAGCATTGGTAGTTCAGTGGGGGGGAGAGGGGGGCTGGCAGAGCCTTGGTGGGGGGTGGGCAATTTATTTTTTATTTTTTTATTATTTTAATTTTTTTAATTATTATTTATTATTTATATTTATTTAATTTAATTATTATTTTGTATTATTTAATTATTATTATTTTTTTATTATTACTAATTTTTTTTTTCGGCCCCCCTCCCTGCTTGCTAGCTGGCCAGGGAGGGGGGCTCTCACTCCCTGGTGGTCCAGCATTGGTAGTTCAGTGGGGGGGAGAGGGGGGCTGGCAGAGCTGTAACTTACCTTTCCTGCAGCTCCTGTCAGCTCTCTCCTCCTCCGCGCCGTCCGTGCAGCTCCCTCTGTCAGCTCCCAGTGTAAGTCTCGCGAGAGCCGCGGCTCTCGCGAGACTTACACTGGGAGCTGACCGAGGTGCTGAACGGACGGCGCGGAGGAGGAGGAAGCTGACAGGAGCTGCAGGAAAGGTAAGTTACAGCTCTGCCAGCCCCCCTCTCCCCCCAGTCTGTATTATGGCAATGCAAATTGCCATAATACAGACTATTGACTCGAGTATAAGCCGAGTTGGGTTTTTTTAGCACAAAAAATGTGCTAAAAAACTCGGCTTATACTCGAGTATATACGGTAATCGTTTTCTGTATGACTGTATCAGTCTTTCACATCGTTTGGCCAACTCTTCTTTACAACGTCGCCTCACTTTATTTAGCTTTTCTGTTTATGCACAGCTCTCTTAAGGTTCCCCCACTGCATTTCAATTGGGTTGAGGTCTGGACTTTCACTGGGCCATTACAACACCTTGATTATTTTATTTTTCAGCTATTTTGTTGCAGATTTGCTGGTGTGCTCAATATCGTTTTCCTGTTGCATGACCCAATTTCGGCCAAACTTTAGCTGTCAGCCAGATGGCCTCATATTTGTCTCTGGTATATTTTGGTATACAGAGGAGTTTGTGGTTGACTCAATTACTGAAAGGTTCCCAGGTCACGTGGTTGCAAAACAAGCCAACATAATTCCTCCTCCACCACTGTGCTTGACAGATGGTATGAGGTGTTTGTGCTAATATGCTGTGTTTGGTTTTCAACAAAAGTGGCGCTGTGCATTATGGCCAAACATCTCCACTTTGGTCTCATCTGTCCAAAGGACATTGTTCCAGAGGTCTTGTAGTTTGTTTAGTTGCAACTTTGCAAATCTAAGCCATGCTGTCATGTTCTTTTTAGAGAAAAGTGGCTTTATCCAGACAAGCCTTCCAAATCAACCAAACTTGCTTAGTTTTTTCCTAATTTTACTGTCATGAACTTTAACATTAGCCATGCAAACCGAGGCCTGTGGAGTAGTTATTGTTTTTTGCAATTTCTCTGAGCAATTTTTGCAATTTTGCAATTTGCTGGGACCTCCACCCCCGGGATGATTGGCAACTGTCTTGAATGTTTTCCACTTTTGAAAGAACTTTCTCACTGTAGTACACTGATGGAATTTAAGTCGTCTGGAAATTGTCTTGTGACCCTTCCCACTTTGATGGCCAGCAACAATTGCTTCTCTAAGATCATTGCTGATGTCTTTCTTCCTTGGCATTGTGTTAACACACACCTGAATGCTCCCGACTGCTAAAACTTTGGATTTTATAGAGGTGGTCACACTTGCTGATGATGAATTAATCAAGGACGTTTGATTTGCAGCACCTGTCTACTACTTAGCCTCTTAATCCTATGGAAGCAGTAAAGTGTACTTAGTTTTTCACACAAGGTTTCTCCTTTTTGTTTTTTTGTTTTTTAAATAAATCATAACATGGTGTCATATGTCATTTGTTGTTCATCTGAGGCTGTATTTACCTACTTTTAAGACCTGCTACGGTTCAGATAATTGTTATGTCCTGATCTGTAAAACCATATAATTCAAAAAGGGAGTATTTTTTTTTTTTTCCCATGGCTGTTTGCTGAAATGTATACACTATAGTATTTAACAATGTCAAAAGCTATTCAATATCGAATTAGAATTGAGGTAATCAAGATACGATATAATATGTGTTGCTACTGAATGAGTGAAACTTGTTTATTGCAAATATTCCCATGAATCATACGTGTAACTAATAGCTATACAATAATTGTAATTTGTCACTTAAATGCTGAATACAGCCTCAACATATATTTTCCATTTAGGACAAAGTAACAAGCTGTCAGGTATTTTAGGGTGTATCTGCTGGAGGATTATTGCAACCCTTGAAGCAATATCTGATACTGAGTTGCACTTCATCCCCTCTCATTCATTAATATGACAATATTCCACTCAGCCTTAATTCCGTCACGCCGCATCCCTCATACCACTCAGAACTGCATACCTGTCAGTGTTGAATGAAGTAATCCAATTTATTTGTTAATTTATATTCTATATTTCCACCTTTCCATCTTGAAACCACAATAATACCTATTTTCATTTTAATGTTATGAAAAGGTATATTTTGGTATAATTAGTCTGTATACAAAAACCAACAGGGTCTTTGGACACATTGGGATCAGCTTTTATAAACTAAGCTAATCTATCTCTCTCTCTCTCTCTCTCTCTCTCTCTCTCTCTCTCTCTCCATTCTTTGTAGTGACAGCAGGAGGACTTGTGTTCTAGTGATTAAGACTCCAAGGCATATTGCCTGTTCATCACAGAAGCAAGGCGTCTCCTTGCTCACAGTAAAATGGCCGTTTTAATCCTGTAGTTAGAATTAATTGTTCAATATCGCACTGAAGGGTGGGCACATCATGTAAAAGCTCACATTCAAGTAGCAAAGTAACTAGTATCATGTCTATAAACAGAGTTGCCCTCTTTGTGATGTGTACATCTGGTTAGCTTTTATAGTGAAAGTCGCATTCTCCCTGTAATTGAGAGCAGAGGTGAAAAAGCACCGGCTGACCACACACTGTCATTTATAGGCTGGGGCTTATGAGTATTTAAGATGACCTTTCTGTGCATAGGAAATAATTGCTCCTAGCTTGAAAATACTGCTAGTGTTTTATGAGTGACAATCTGCTGTCAAAACACAGTATTTCAATCAACCCACTGTGCCCCTGTTATGCCAGCAACACCTTTCTGCAGCAGTGCACTTTCCTGCTGCGAATATCCCGGGCACCGTTCACATGCCAGAACACAGTGACACCTCGGTCATGGAAACATGTTACATATATATGCTGTATCAATCCTCATACTGTAGATAGTCATAATTATTAACTGGGCACAGTACTTCCTGGAAATAATGTCTTTAACCTTGCTGCTGCCAAGTATATGCCATCATCATCACCACTTTTATATAAAGCACAATTCCTGTGAATTCTCCCGCAGATATAATCCTTCCAATCCGCCAAAAGATAAACATGGTCATTGTAGAGGAATAGTCTGTGTGTGACTGCACATGTATTGTATGTGTCTGTATATGTGTGACAAGATGGAAGGAAGACCAACACGCTAATCAAACCACTAGTACATGTGCTTATGAAGTTGTGTAATCTCTGGAGGTTTTTTATGTTGACTTTGGGATTATATTCAAACGAACGCTAATTTAACAAGTATATTAACATTTTTTATGAATAAATTGCATTATTGTTGGCTGCTCCATTATTTTAGGCAAATGAAAGATTAACTTTAAAAATATTGTATTGTAAATGGTTTAGAGTCCACACTATTGTTAAATATAGTACACCTTTAAGACCTTTTTAACCCTTTTCCACTCTAAAGACATTTTAATCCAAATACCTCCTATTTATTATGGTTTCGAATGCTGGGAATTTAGAGAATATGCTTTCCTGGCTGAAACTTCAGGCAATGCTGGGGTAAGGCCATAGGTGAATATTAGCGCTGACTATTAGTGTGGGCCTAATTACAAAATGGTCATGTTTTTTTATGCCAGAATTACAAATTATAAACCAGATCTATGTCTGAAACTAGACTTTGCACCTATATATGAAACCATTCACACATGCATTCATAAATTGGGAATTTCATGTTTGTAAGATCAATGTTTACGTTCAGTCTGAGGATTAGGGGACTCTGTTGGGAAAGCAATGTGTACAATAAGACACTGTCTATGGGTCATAATGCATGTTGAACTATTGTTTAAAGGGCACAGAGAGAGGTATGGTTTGCAATGGACATGGTGCAGAGGAATTACTCATCATATGGCAGATCCAGATTGTATATAGAGTGCCAAACCAACCTTTGGTACTTCATGTGTCATTCTGATCAACCAGGTACCTCCCTGCCCACATGTGATGTGTACTTCAAAGCAGCAGCTTGTTCAAATAGATATAAACAAATCAGACATCTTGGGTATATTGCAATGTGTGGACCTGGAGCTTCAGCTCCAAACCCCCTATGCTAATTTGGCTGTAAACCCTGCTGCAATTAATTAACACACATTAATGTGCAATTACTGTTTGTTAATACATTCAATTGAACCCACTGTATTTAAAGCGGATCTGTCACCATCTGGGATCTGTACATAATTTTCTGACTAGTGCAAAGGAGGTTGTTATATTTATCTTTGAGCCAGATCATCTTCAGCCTCTGGTGCTTTATCTGCGAGCAGCCCACATTACAGTTGTACTCTCGTACATGGGTGAAAGTGCAACACTGAGGTCTATGGAGTAGACCGTGGGATCCTCCATAGACAGACAGGGTTATTTACTAAAGTGAGAATTCAAAGTTAAGGCCAATGTAGCTGACCTGAAAGGAAAGCAGACTTAGAGAATTTTTCAGATTCTGCTGTTATCACCTTACATTTGAAATTGAGTTTGAATTCTCACTTTAGTTATTAACCCTGACAGAGAGCATTTTCCCACTCATCTTCAGTTTGCAGGCTGTGAACGTGACAATGATTAACAAAACGTAGCGCTACCTTTTTGTCTCAGTATATTTTTTGACTGTGTTCATGTTATCTTTCTCTTTATCAAATTCTCATTTTGGAAGGGGGGAGAGATGACAGAGCTGCTTTAATGTACATAATCAAAATATGTCGTGTGTTTGGTCCTTGTGAGTTTAAATAATATGGTGAGGTTGATTTAAGGTGTCAAAATGGTAAAACAAACATGCTGCATTTAAAAAAAAAATAATAATACTACTTTGGACAAAATGGTAGCTACACTAGTGATGCTTGTTTTGTTCTTTTGTATTTGCTTAGAACACAAATAAATATTGTTTCTAACTGTATATATTGGGGGAATGCTTTCACTGGGTCTTCCTATAGCAGTCCTTTACGTCAAATCCAAAATTGGGTCCCCCATGCTTTGAACAGGAAACTTCCAACAAAAAACAGCAGCACTGCCCTCCGTGCTTTTAAGACCCCATGAAAGTTTAGTGAAGGGATTGTGCAGGATTATTTTTTTATATATATCACACAACAGTTGAAGAAACGATAACTATGGTAATGCTACAGTTGAAAAATCAGGCACCATGGTCATGCCTTACATAATTTGACCAAAGACTAAAACAGAACTGTCACTACATTGGAATTTTTAAAAAAATTCCAAGGTAGTGACAGTTCTGTTTTAGCCATTAAATGTAAACCCAATAGCTAACCAAAAGTTAGATATGGAGTATTATACTAAACATCTTAGCAATTTTATTTGTTTATGTACATGCATTCTTGGAATGAACCCATGCATTGCATACGCAAGAATGCCTAAAAAGCATGTGCTTGTATGGCATTTCTGTGAAGATGCTCCGGTGGCCATTACACATCCATTGCATCATGGGTGAACACATTCTGAATACAGACGTGTCACAGAAGTAGGTAGGTATTTTTTCTTCCCTCTGCAGCTCTGTTCACCCCTGTAACTGCTTCAATTTTGTTTATTGCATTGACTGAACAAGATCTTACCGTTCCATTTTATAAAACACTATCCAATACTTTTGTAATTATTCTGTATTATACTAAAGTTTGCTTTGAATGCACTATGTGAAATGTTATAGAAACAGTTAGACTCCCTCATTGGAGTGAAAGATGTGCCAACTGGTGTATCTTAATATATCACCTCTGTCTTTGAGATATGTCTGTATATTTTATCGAACTAGTCATATTATTTAGTAAATTTATATTTATACAAATCAAAGTGATATATGCTAGTAGCATTTGTAACTGAAAATAAAAGCTTTGTACATTGATTTATACACAAATGTAGGTGTTTTTTAGATTGTGGATGTTTAGAACATGTGAACGTATTATTTACTTTGTTTCCGTAGATCTCATTTGACTTGGCAGAGTATACTGCAGACGTCGATGGAGTTGGTACTTTACGTCTTCTAGATGCTATTAAAACCTGCGGCCTTATTAACTCTGTGAAGTTTTACCAAGCCTCAACCAGTGAACTGTATGGCAAGGTTCAGGAAATCCCCCAAAGGGAAACCACTCCATTTTACCCTAGGTCACCGTACGGTAAGTTGACTACTTTTTCTGATTATGCCTGTGTATAGGCCAAAGTAGCAGAGTGAGAAAAATATATAAGCGGTTTAAATTGTGCTATTCCCATTTGATTTCCCCACTGTTCTTCATGTAATCAATAGTCGCTGGTGACATACAACCCATGCCTCCCAACCTTCCTGGTTTCTCCAGGACAGTCCCTATTTTCAGGTCCTCCAACTTCCTGGCTTTGTTGCCTTGTGTTTAACTATTGGGAACACAAGGAACTGTTCCCAAAACACGCAGCTAGTGCACATCACTAGACTCACTTGCACTACAATCACAGCACTAGGACCCTGCAGAGAGTGCTTCCTGCTCAGTGAGCTGGACTGCATTCACCTCAGGCTGACTTGCCAGTAGCCATTGATGAAATCATGATTTGATGTAATACCTTTACTTGGAATAAATTCCTTATTATCTTTATAAAAGTCCTGAGAGTGCATCTCTTCATTCATCTTCATATATTTACAATGCGGGATTTCACCTAGGCATAAAACGCTGTGATTTTTTTGGAGGAAGGGTGAGTGCCAAGCTATGTATTTATATATATATATATATATATATATATATATATATATATATATATATATATATATATATATATATATATATATATATATATAT